>NC_142520.1:42694877-42827377 GCF_964205215.1 Stylophora pistillata | reverse complement strand
TCCTCACCGCCCACTCTACCCATAGAGCCTCCTCTCTCCCTCCATTAGAAAAAAAATATTTCAAATCGCTTAAAACGTTAGGCAATGACTGTAAACATCTGAATTGCTTACAGAAAACAAGAATGAAACTCCACTTGGCCATCGAAGATACCGTCCTAATGGTGTTTGCTAAAGAAATAAAGTTGATATGCTTAATTTTCCTTGATTTTAAACATGTGTATATCCTCTCACTAAAAGTCAGTTGTTGGTGTTGTAAACGCAAATTTGAAATTTAGTATAATTACAAGTTATATATTATACGCTTTTTATCACCTGGTATGTTAAAAAGGGTACTTTAAATCAATAAATGATTAAATTATTATTATTATCATAGGCCGTGAAGCAGGGAATGGAGGGGGGGGGGGGGGGTGGAGGGGAAGGTTGCTCCCAAAAAAAAATTTTAGCGTTTTGCTTCGGAAAATATCGCTAACGCAACATGAAAACTAGGCAAATATTCAGTTTCGTGACCATTTCACGAATCCTTGTACATGAATCGCGCTTTGAGCTAGACAGTCGAATACAAGGCTGAAAGGTTTTAGACTGTGCCGTTTAGAGCTCGTTCAAGAGTTCTATCCAAGTAAACCTTTCAAAATTTTTAGTAAATTTGTCTCCATCATTCCCAAAGCAGTGGGTACCCGTCTCGTTGAAACCTATGATTAGGACTTTGGGTTTCTTTTATTTATCAAAACATCATAATTATTTGCTCTGGATTTATGGAAAGTTGTGACCGTTTCATCGTTAATTTCAGAGACGTTGTGATCGATTGACTCCCCACGTTGACGATCTTCTTTATTAACACCAGCTTAAGTGTCTTATAGTTAACAGTTAAAGCAGAAGTGATATGTTGGATACTCATCGTTATATAAAGGTGGGCTACTTATGGTCGGAGCTCCGACGAAGGGCTAACGCTCGAAACGTCAGCTTTTGTAATCGTTACGGTGGCCAATTTACCATTCAACTTTGTTGATATATCCAGATTTTCTCGATATCTTTTTCCTTGATGAAGTGTTGATATTGTTGAGCGAGTTAACCTTTTCTTTCGTTGAAAAAGGAATGTCGGTAACGTTAAAATACAAGACTTATACAAGAATAACTGAGGAAAAAAACTAATATTGGGATAACGTATTTGCTTATCCAAAAGCAGCCCGATGTCATCTGATAACAACTAAAACAACAGCTTGGACATTTGAATTTAAAAATTAATCACCCCATAGCGGATTGAAATGCAAACATTGAGAGAAACTTTCAACGATAAATTACGTATTTTTAATTACAGTCCTCATGACTGACAGATGACTTTTCTGTATTAAGAATTTAAATATAACTTGAATTCGGATCCTGTATTCTTTTTAAGCTTTCAATATTTTGTGATAACAGAGAAAAAATTCGATATATATGTGTCAGTAAATAGCAGCGCGAAAGAGTATCAGAAGAGGATTTTATGTCCGATTAAGAATCGAAAGGAGGAAAACGAAATGAAAAGAAAATATTCAAAGAACAGCTTTTTTTGCGTTGTTTTAACGTGTGGAGTGAGGAAGCCATTTGCGAAATAATTTGAATGCTCTTCTTACCTATTAAGAGAGCAATTTCATACAAACTTCATCTACGTGAAGTCGGCTATTTCTTTTTAAATTTCGAATGAAAATCATTGTTTACTTTTCACTTTGATTAAGAAAGGAAAAACAGGGTTCAAGAGGTAGTTCCTCTCTGTTTTGTTTTGTTTTGTTTTTTTTCGCAATTTTTGTCTTTTTTCATTTATATCTTGAGAAAGTAAAAAAAGCAACGATAAATCGTTCCTTTTTTTACTTGCTCAGCCAAAGTATCTCAAAAAATGATTAGCGGCCATTCAAAGTATCTTCATGGCTACAGCTTAATCTGTCAGGTTTACAGTACATTTTTTAATCCATCAATATGCACAATTCTCTCAGTGCTCACTCAAAGACCACTTAACAACGTACCGAGGTAAGAAAACAAAATTAATGTAATCACTGAGCTATTAAGTTAGAATTCAGTTACGAAATGAACCGTTAAAAAAATAATTGTTAATTCATGGCAATCGATAACAAAAATGTTTTTTATTTAAATGCATTGAGATAAACTTCCATAAGCATATTATATTCCTCATATCAGGCGAAAGCATATTATATTCCTCGCATCAGGCGAAAGCATATTATATTCCTCACATCAGACAAAAGCATATTATATTCCTCATATCAGACAAAAGCATATTATATTCCTCATATCAGGCGAAAGCAAGGCCTGCGTAAAGGAGAACTCTCCACATTCCATACCTTGTTTGGTGCTTTACAACCTCTAAACAAATATAACGGTACTTTTTTATTTCTTTTCAAACGCTGAAAAAAATCCCAACAGTTGCGCAAATTGAAATATTATATTCGTATCCTGTATTTTTCATATGAAGCGAAAAGAATGGGCAGCATGGTATGAATTCTCTTTCTTATCAACAAACTGCCTCTCATTCCGTCTGTAGAGTTTTCTATCCTCTGACGCAAAAAAAAAAATTATAATATCTTTAGAATTTTGAAAGACATAAATTGAAATCCTTGCGTTGTAGATTAGTTATCCTTTTATCCACCAATCAGCTGTTACTTTTTTCTTGTCTCTTGCAAGCTGCCTGCTTCTTGTTTTGTTCTCTGACGTAAGTATTATTTGAATTTTTTATTTGATCAAGTTCATCGTTTTCCAAACCTCTCAACACCATTGTTCTTGACAATATAGCGATGTTAGTGGGGGGAAATGAGATTTTGATGAGTTAGATAAAGTTTTATCATGAGTTTATTCAATTTTCCCTCATTTTGTGTTGTCCTTGTTTTGACAGCTAGCTAGGCGTAAAATGCACATCTAGGGCATCAGTCACAGATACTCTGGTCAAAAACGGAAAGGAATCATCTTGATTAAACATACTTTGCTGTGGAAAAATATTTTACAAGCTATATTTAAGCAGAACACGGAGCATAAATACATAAACAGGATCGACATCTGTACTGATAGTGTAGATATCTAGCAGTAAAAGAAGGAAAGCTCGCCGCCTTTAGATAAAAAGAGCTCGTAATAAAATAATTATGTTATTCCTCAATTTCAAAATTCATTGATAATTCCAAAACCGTCACTACTTGTTCTTATTGGCAAGAGAACAGCCATTACTCTTTAAAGGACAGACGTTTCGATCTCTTTCCTATAATTTTGAAATGCATAAGTCATCTTTTTATATCGTTTATGGTGCGAACGTCGCAAGAAACTATTTAAAGTATTTTATAATTTTTAGATGTAGAAAAGCAGGAGAAATGTTAGAGTTGCAGTTTTGAGGTCTAACCAGTCTCGTTATTCTCAAAGCCAATCAGCTTTAGTTTCTACACATATTGAAGATAGAAGGAGAAATTGCGCTTTGCAATAATTGTTTCATGGCATATCATCAAAGAAATTACATAAGAAGAAAAGATTTGTATGCATTATGCGCTATCTATATATTCAGGTAAAAAGAATAACAGATTTAGGACTTTTTTTTTCCTCACAGATAGACTGCTTTAATTTCTTTTTCGTCTGTTGTTTTACAATTTCTTAATGAGTGGTAAAATTTTATTTTTAATAAGTGTATGTCCGTTACTCTGTGAATATCACTGTTTTATAATTTACAAACTGACTGCTTCAAGTCTAATTTTCGTTCATTTGACTTTCAAATTTACGTCAAACTTGGAAAAACGCAAAAGAAACATGTTTCCTTTTCGGTAAAATTTGCATTTCCATTGTAAAGTATCATCACAAAACACACATTCTTATATATCGAAGAATTGCGACCTTTTCTATGTCGATCATTATCCTTAACTCTTACTATTTTTATTGCTGAAAATATACCGGCTTTGGTAAGGAAAAATTTAATTCTGAGAAATAATAAAAAGTGATGAAAGAAAATATTCATGTTTCAGTTATTCCGTGTCTCTGTTTCGCAGAAAACGACGGCGTAATATGCATCAAAGGAATAACATGAGAATCACAAACACTAAGAAAAAAATGCAAACAATGTGGGAGATAGAATAGTTCGGAATAAATACTGTGATAAATTTATCAAAAGTATCGACATCTGTGCAGCCAAAGAAGATTCTTTGTCATCAACCAAAAAAATGCCTATTGCTTTTAAACCTAATTTTTCTAGAGTATAGGAAGCGAGAGGGAATTGAATTAAACTAATATATAGGAAAACAACTGAAAGTAATAAAGCTCTTATGTTTAGTACCTGAATGTTGATTGTCCCTTTACTCTGTTAGAAAATGATCGCATTTATCTGCATATTAAGCAGAAAAGAATTAATCCACACAGAACTAAAGATTTTTACAGCTGTTGTCTTAAATAAATACAAAGTTAAAAGACAAAACAATTATATCACATATTTCGTTCAATTCGTTCAAGCTACGCGTCCAACTTAAAGAATGAAATTAAATCGTTGTTTCGTTTTCTTCACTTTTTAGTTTCTAAAAAATGAAGGAAGTCTGGAAGAAAGTGTGGAATTTAAAACATTGCTAATGTCACCCCATACTTTAAAGGATTTGCCTTTGTTATATTAAATGTCACTCAAAAACGAAAACTTGACTTCCGTGATTGGACTTTTCTATTGAAAATGACTTGTCAGTGGAAAATAAATATATTATTTGATAGCAGGGAGGTTCTCATAGAAACAAAATCCGATACACAGACAGCCTTTACAAGTCCGAAATCGGAGTTTTCCATCGTAAGCTCCATCCTTGCTGCTTTGCAGTTTTTACACCACCTACGAATGGTCATAAGTTAGTCTATTGCCGGCGGGGAAGCGTTTTTCAATCCCCCTTGCATGGTTCCTAATTAGTAGCCCCGTCATGGGTCATTGAAACGTATTCCCGTCCGTTGTCATCTAACAAGAACTTGAAACTTTGCTTCGTCAACTGTCGTAGACCTTCGCGTCCTCGACGATACCAGCACAAGGTTATATGAAGCCAGATCATTCCGTAGAAGACCCCAAGGATTATCTCTCCGGATTTCGTTTCACGTCTCCATCTTTTGGAAATCTGCTACTAGAATTCGAGGTTTGTGTTTTGAGCTTTCTTTGTTCTCGCGATTGTTTATTAGCTTTATTTGACTCCGGAGGAGCCTGTTTGACGCTTGGAAATCGGGAGATGAAAAAACACGGAGCCCTATTCCATGGAGTAGGGCTCCTTGTTAAAATACTTTATAAACATGGTAAATCGTTTAGCTGTACATATCTTAATGTATTTTGCGCTTGCCAGCTCTATGATTGTCACAGTTAGACACAGTCCACGAAGTGACCGCCATCTTGAATTGAACATTAAACTGCTGGCCACTTCAAACAGAAGGCTTAAATGTAATCCATGAACGTTTTCTTTGATAGGCCGAGTACCATCTTTATTTATGATCTTCAAGAGGCCAAAAGTACGGTCATCCTTCATTCGGCAGCTGGTATTACGTCTTTCAAGATACTTGTTTAGGTAGGGCGTCTCTAAGAGGTTTGGCGTTCAATCTATTAACAAAAGGCCTCGTGGGTTTCTTGATTGTGTGAAGCGATGAGGATAAAAGCTAGGACTTAAAAAAAGAAATTCGTGAGTTTAAACTGACCTCTTCGCCCTTCTATTTGTAGCGTAATAAAATTGATATGCAAAGAAACAAAAAATAAAAACACCGATGGGTCAGCAAATAATCCGACTGGGCAATTGATTTGGAAAATGTAGTAAGTTTAAATAATTTACCTCGTACAGAACTCGAAACAGTGAGTTTTGTTCATCGTATGAAGTTTTTTTTTTTTCTTCCGGTCAAAGAACTCATTACACAACGCTAAAACCAAAATGGGGGAAGCTGTAAGACTGAGAGCCCCCTACCCCCAAAAAATCCCAAAAAATTTCTATCCCAAAAAAGTTCTATACATCCCAAAAAATTTGGATGTATCGAACTTTAATTTGACAATCGGTGAGCGGGAAAGCTCAAAATGTATTTACTAAAAATATGTACATTTATACGATTTACCATGTTTATGAAGTATTTTATTCGACCACTACATGATTTTTAGGGGTACTCCATTGAGGTATTCCATAGAGTACTCCATGGAGTAGGGCTCCGCGTTTTGTCATCTCCCCTTGGAAATCTGTGCCTTTTGATGTGGAGATTTCACCTGTTAAATGGCGGATTGTTGAGGTATCTTTCAATTGCACTTCGCAGTTCAAGAAGGGATGACCTTGAATACAAAGTACCATCTTCTGTTCGTGCTTCTGTGTAAAATTAGTGGAGATTTAGGTCAAACTTTTTGTTGTTGGAAGTTCTTGGCCACTTTTTTTTTCACTGCACCAAGCTATTAAAAAACGGCAAAAACGGATGTCACATGAAAAAAAAAGATTTTTATCGTTGTTTTGGTGTTCATTTGCGAGAGGAAGTTGTAGTTGTTGGTTAGAAACGTGTGCGTGCTAGCCAGTCTTGAAATTATCCACTTTCATTGATTGTCTTTTTTGGCGAGAAAATCAAGCAAATGTGCGCCCGCCCTATTCGAGGTTTTCATATTGTATTTATTATGTTTTTGCAACAAAAAAACTCACCTTCGAAAACTCGGATAGCCTATTTGGCGGATTGTTTGGATTTCTTTTTTTGTGCTCTTGTAATATGTCGTCTATTGCGGCACTTGACATGTTTTCAAATCTTTGCTTGCTTAAGTTGCCGTCTCGCTCATTGTTTTCATAACTTACTAACGGGTAGGTCGCACTATTATTGACGGTAGCCTCTTAATCGATGGACGCTAATAGCTCGTTCTCTCTTCGTCTTCTAGGTCGTAAAGGACATCTGGCTCGAATAAATACCCGAGAGAAAAGTTTGGGATTTGGTCCGCCATGTTACAAACTGGCAGATAGCTCCACAGCTTTAACTCCATGTTCTCTTTTAACAATAGTGTCTCTGTCCAGGAACTATCGGCTGATAGTTGTCCCGCGGAAATTTGATGTTCGTAAAACAGATATTTGCCCGAGAAGCGAAGCATCGAGGGCAAATATGCTAGTTTTAAGAACATCAAATTTCTAAGGGGCAACTATCAGACCGATATTTCCGAGACGTAAGCACTCTGTTGTCTTTATTGTTCACCACTAAATTTTCTTCCGCGCGCCAGTTGATAAACAGTCAAAACACACTAAATGCAGATTGATCAAACATTTATTCATGCGTACAGCCTGTCACAAATGTCAATAATTAGCAACCGTACCGTTTACTAATTAGTATTTACTGTTTCACTATTATTTCATGGAAAATAAAAGCCAATTTACACAACCTGCATATAGTATTAGCTAGTCTCGGCGGGTATTAGTAATACATAAGTAGGTACTACACATTGTAAGCTAATAAAAGAGATTCCATTACTACTAAAATATTACTGCAGTTGTAAGTTTTGCATTAGTTTACTATATTATGAGTTAAAAGATAAGTACACATGTCATAGAAATTAAATACAATAAAATTACTAGTGAGTTAAAACAAGACAAGACATTAAAACAAGACATTGTACTCGTGCATTTGCTAAATGATACGTTATACCTGTCAGAATTGAAAAGTCACTGTTTATCCGATCTGCCTAGCTTCGCGGTCGTCAAACCATTCAAACTTTTTCACGGATGAGTACTATCTATCCGAGTATTTTCCGCGGACAAGCACTATGGGCTGATAGCGTCACGTGATCAATTTAAACCAATAACAATCGGAGAAAATTTAGTGGTGAACTATACATACATAACATACATAAGCTTTATTTATACACGGTATCAATTTCATATAATATATGCTCTTCCATCGGGCCGTGTGTAACTTAAATATACAAATAATCAATCATAAGCAATCTAAAACGAACACTATTTCTACTAATTAATATAATTATAAACTTATGCTAATACTAATATTCCAATACTATATACCAACAGCAATGCTAAAACTAAAAACTAATACTACAACTTGTCACACAATAAGAGCTATTAAATCCAAAACTAAAAAGATTTTTAAGATTATGACAAAAAGCAATTGCTATGTCAGCAGGGATTCTTTGAAGGCAGTAACAGTCGGGTCTGGGTTTTGCTAGTAGTTTAGAGGCTGTTCCATAGTGTAGCACCTCGATAGTGCAGGCTACGTTTTCCGGCTTCAGAGAGTGGTCTAGGAGTAAAGAGATTATGAGCCGAGCCCCTCAAATTATACGTATGAACTTGCGATATTGTTTGAAAAAGATTATGAAGGCGAAGTGGAAAGTGAGCATTGACCACCTTATACATAGCAATCGCTAGCTGCCTAGTTCGCCTTTCTTCAAGTCTATCCCTGCCAAGGTTATGTAATAAACAAGAAGATGGCGTCATATAATCAGAATTGGTTATTATACGAGCAGCCCTATTTTGTAGCTTCTGGAGTCTCTCAGATTGGCATTTTCCGATACAACTCCATACTGGGCTACAATAGTGGAAATAAGGAACAACCGGGGCATTGTCCCCTCTACTAACTATGTACGTGTTAGTCATGTTAATTAAGGTGTCACGCGGTACTACGGCCCTGGCCCGCTTTAGAATTGCCAGGCCAGCTGATACTTTTTTGACGAGTGATCAATTTGAGAGGGCCACGTTAAAGTATCATCAATTTCGACCTCTAGGTATCTCAGTGTGGGTTCTGACTCTATCCACAGAATGTCCATTTATTCTTACATTAGGTTGATGATCTAGATGTGTGATCTTGTATTGAGTAGCAATAATGGAATATTTAGTTTTCTTCACATTAAGACTAAGTTTATATGCTTGGAGCCAAGACTGAATTTTTGTTTAGATCACTATTCAGCTTTATTTGTAGATCAGTAGGATCATGAGCAGTAAGGGTAAGACAAGTAACGTCTTGGTGTTGAGGATAGACTACTCGCGAGAACATCATTTGTATAAATCAAGAATAATATAGGTCCCAGGAAAGAACCCTGAGGGACACCACACACAGTGGAGCCGTAATCAGAAAGAGAACCATTAACATAAGTTATTTGCTTGCGATCAGTCAGATATGATTGAAACCATTTTAAGCTTGTGCAGTCAACCCCATAGAAACTGAGCTTTTTAAGTAGTATTTCATGATCAATAGTAGCGGAAGCTTTTTTGAGATCGAGAAAAAGAACTCCATTTAGTAAGCCATTGTCCATACTAGAAAAACAATCACTGGTTATATCTAGAAAGGCAGTCAAAGTGGAATGACAAGGTCGAAATCCCGACTGAGCATCGGTAAGTAAAACATGCCTCATTAAAAAGTCATAAACTGACTGGGTGAAGACTACTCTCTCAATAAGTTTACTGACAAATAAATATCTATTTATGATGTAGGTCAAGGATGCAGAACTATAAACTCTAATAGGGCACGCCTTTCCAACCAATGACAGCGCGCTCTATATGTGAACTTTAATATAAACTCATATCTACTCGCCAAAAAATTGCTCAGCTTATGGAGGATCTGGCCTTAATTACAGCCCTAACTTATGGGATTCCTTGTCACCTTTTCTCTTTTCAATCCCCAATCGAGTTAATTGAGTTAAGTTCTGGTGTCCGCGCCGATAACTCCAGGAGTGATTCACGAGCTTCAAGCGTTGCGCATGAAAAGTTGCGGAAAGGAGGGGAAGTAGAACCGTGCTATAGCCATCTGCAGGTGAATAAGGGGCTTCACTGTAACGCCATATAATATCGAACAGTTTACAGTTTTATCATTTATTTTTATTTTTCTTGCTCGACTTTGTTTCAGGCTTGTCAGATTCTTTAGATGCCTTTCTATACAGATAGTACAAAATCATTCCAGCCAGGACCGGCCAAAATCCTATTTGCAGAAGTAACTTTGGATCGAACAGCGACTTCCTCTTAAGAGACATGAGCTCGGTTGTAAAAATTAGTACAAAGTTGGCTATGTGTGAATAAAAAGAAAAATAGCAAAATGTTAGGATTTGTTGCTGATTCAGTAACGTACTGTAATGTGATAATAGTATCATGATTAGCGGGTAGATCTCGGGGCTGTGCTGAAATCTTGCCGAGAGAGCAAAAATAGAAGGCTTCTTGACCATTCTCTATGTTATAATGAGAGGATAAGAATTTTTTCCTTTTTTGGCTATTTCCACATACTCAACACATATCTCGTTCGTGATTGGTCAGTGACACAAACTAAAATAAGTTATAGATTGCAATATGAAATTACCGTTGTGCACTCGCTTAGAATCATATAAACAAACAATGCTAAGTTGTACATTATTCCGAAAAACATTAACTTGGTTGATCTTTTACAATTGTTTCATCAAACAACGAAATCGAAGAAAACACAAGCATTTTCCAACCCATGAAAAGTTTTCTAAGTAATGTGTACCAAAGAGGTACCAAAGAGAGTTGAAATGTGAATTTGATGATAAATATAATAAATATTAAAAAATCCCACAAACTACTTTTGCATTTGATGATTAATGGCAATTCACGTTTTGAAAGGTTTTAAAATTTCGGTTGCCCAAGTTCAATTAAGAAAACTTCCGAAAAAACACTTGTGCCATAAATCAGGACTTTCACATGTGCTCAGGTAATTTTCTGTCCTTATAGACCACCTTATGCCTTCCATGGTCCAAAATATAATCAACATTTACTCACGAGGATTAACATTCTGAATTCCACGAGCTCCATACCCTTGGTGAAAAGGGATGATCAATTTTCTTATTTCTCTGAAAAATAAAAAGAACAGAAGTGTATACTAGTTGCAGAATAGTTTGAGCACTGCTTCTGTACACTCACTGCAGGGAGCAACAAAACTGAATGGTGACCCAAAAAGGGTTTTTGAACTTATTTGTAGACTATACAAAAAAAAAAAGGAGGGAGAGAAAGTCATCTAAGATAGTAAGGGGCTCTTAGGTCCAAAGTGAGTTTTATTTTGGCAGCTGCCATGTCTATCATATTATCAGTTATGTTTGCAAATAATTTATTTCAAATGAATAGTACTTGAAAATAGTACCCACCATGAGCCACTAATGGATTTCTGTACTTATCTTCAGGCACAATTTTTTGCTCCTCAATTTGTTGCTCATAATGATGTAAAATTTTAAGCAGGTATTTTTCTTTCACTTGAGGAAATCCTGCAAAGCCTCACTCTGGAACATGCAAGTCTCCTGCTTAATGGTACCATCTGCTGAAAAAAGAAAATCTTCAACTTTGTTATTGTTGTTGTTTTAATTACATAGCATTTCTAAAACTTACCCAATGCACAATTATACCCATCTCCCAGCCTGTTAGAAAGAGAAAATATAATCAATCAATAGATAAAGAAATTAACCAGTGAGTGAAAAAGTTATGGTGGCAGTTACTTGTCAACTGGTGAGCTTTCTGGTATTGTTTACATGAGATCAAGAATGGGGAAATCTTAAAAGAGCTTTAACTAGTGGATTTTAACCAGACAGTAGAAGAGGTCAAAATATTGGAAGTTATCTCTGCCTGCAGTTTTAACACAGTAAATACAATTTACTTTTTATTTTAAATAATGCTCACCAGGTTAGATATCATAAAGGGTCCTAATGTAATCAAATTAACTAGCACAACTGAATGAGGAGACACTGAAACCTTATTGGAAAATAGGAACCCAATGTGTAAATTGTTGAACATGCAGCAACTGGACCAGATTGGTAAATTGAGGTGGTTTTAAATTTAAACCAGGGCACCAAAAATGGAAAAGCTTGAGAGGCAAATGATTGGTAGACTAACCTCAATCAATATCATTTAAAATCTAACTGTAACAACAGCATTCAAGTAGTTTCAATGGTGCAGAATAAATTACATTCAGTTGTTAAGTAACAAAACTAACAATTCAAATGTCAAACAAATGTAATCAAAGTTACTTTAAGTTAGTCCCAGTATATTTGGCTAATCGGCTTACTAGACTGGAATCTTCAATAAGACATCTTGCAAGCATCAAACATGCAGAGTAACCCACTACATAATAATGTCAAAATAATAGAAAAAACATGAATACTAAAAAGGAAATACTTCTAAGATTATGCATAATTACAGTGTTTCTTCAAAAATGTACAAAGTAACCTGGATACTAAAATGACTTGGTGACCTTTATTGTAGCACGGTCATGGCATTAAGGATCATTGAGATTTAGCAGTGTTTCCCAATTGATAACTACCAATAATCCTATTCATGTTCATAATATGGAAAGACTAAACATTACGTTCACGGTGAACTGAGTTAACCCGCTCACAATAGTGCAGCCTGCGCGAAATTTGCGGTGAACACAAACGACGGCTTCTTTTTCAAATGTTCGTCTCATTTCTCAATGCTTAGACACTTACGTTTAATTGACACTTATACAAAACACTAAGTTAAAGAACCCTAGGCATAACTTAAAGATCATTAAAATGGAGGTGAGTTCAGTAGGAAGATTGGGCTAAATTCGCAGAGCATGACGGCAAACGTGACAAAAGTCCAGATTTCATGGTAGTAGTACAGAATGTGACGTGTTCCTGAAAAACGTCGTGTTAACAGAAAAGGTCAGAAAACATTTGATTTTGTCAACAAAATTCGTGGAAAAACGAAGGAGCCTGACGATATATCAAGAATTGGTGTGGCTGCAAGTTAATTGACGTAAATCTGTTGTTGACATTTCGCCCTTCTCAAATTTCACGGTTTTATTTTAATAAATTATCTCTGCGCTACAGAACAAACCGATTTTTGTTAGAAGGAACGTCGAAAGATGAGGCGACATAAGATCACGTAACCTTTTTTGCCGTACATTATAGATAACTCTCTAAGATGGGAACACGGAACATAGAAGGATAAGTTCGTTAGATTCTGACAAAGGTATCCTTGTTAAGTCACTGTTACCATATAAAACGTAGATAGAATTGAATTTGGAGTTAATTGTAAAAACCGTTTTAAATAACATTTATCAAACTAAGGAATTCATAAATAGGTGAACATAACAGGTTTTATGCGAGGCGTGGCCGAAAAAGGTCTGTTTTCTCCTTTCTCCTCCATCGTTACCAGTCATCAATCTCTACCACAATAAAAAGCAAAAAAGACCTTATAAAACTGTAAGACCGTCTTTTTAATTTGCCTCAGGATCATTTTCTGGAGGTGAAAAGGGATAAGGTAGAGCCGCGGGAAGTGATCAGAAGTGAGCCCCAAAGGTCGAGGGGAGGGAAAAAAAGCAATTAATCCTGAAAAATGTTATCCTATAAACCTCTTATGTCCATTATACTAGATACCGTTTTTCATGAGTGACCGGCACACCCTTGAATCTCTCTATTTTCTGTACCTTTTTTACCTTCCTTTTGCTGGAAAAAAATGTGTTGGCGTCTTCCAGCTCAGGGAGTGAGAGGGAAACGGAACACAGCGCCCGAAAACGCGTTCACTCCGACTCCGAGGCTACTGAGCCTGAACCAGCGAAGACGGCTAAGCTAACAGGAGTCCAGAAGTCGATTTCGGCCTTCTCCAGTGGTGCGGGAAGTTCTTCTGCATCACCAGCAGCAGTAAATGTTTCACTTCACGGAGAAAAGGAAAAATCGTCACCACGGTCATTAAAAGCAACACAGTTTAACATAGCGTCATCGAAGTTTATCGCTTTGGTCACAGGAAGTGCTATTATAGACGACACACTATTTTTTGTTCGTCTTTGTTAAGCCAGCAGCTGAACGAGTTTAAAAAGTCCTCGCGCGAATTGTATGGTCTAAAACAAGACGCCAGACGGCAAATATAGGATCATTTGAGGTAGATGTCGGGATTTGCGGGCATGCAGCTGATGGAAGTCTCCCCACCTTCACAGCTGAGACTGAAGCTGAATGGCAGAATGTCGTTGTCCGATTACAAAGCCAATTAAACCAGTATCTGCTGTTAAGTGAGTAATATGACTGCTATTCAACATAATTACCATAGTTACCAACACAATTTCAAAATGTTCAATGTTCTCACGGAGGCAAGGGATCTTTGCTTTGAAGGTGATCACAATAGTGTAGATCTCGTCATAGAGGAAGCAGTTTTGTCTTTGATGACTCTATCGCACTGTCTACTACATGTACTTCCCGAGGAAGAAGTATTCGTCCACCAACGAGGCTTGACTTATAACTTACTCAACACATTTGGTTGGTTCTCAAAAACTCAACTGATTAACTACTACCCCTTTGCGTCCATGAGGCGTGGCGAATTTAGTGCGTAGTTTTACTTTTAAAACGCTAACGGTTTTGCTTGGTTACGTGTCACTTTATATAAATGAATGAAACATTTAAATCTTGCTCTAACTCTACTCTTCGTCACACCAAGGGTGGACGCAAATGGCAGTACCGGCCGGTAAGTTGACCGTAACCAACGCTCCTCGTTTAAAATATGCGACGACCTCCGTCACGGCTGGTGTCCTAGTGCGATATGATGTTGCTTCGGAGATCGAACTTCATTTGCGTTGATGCTTATTTGATCAGCGAGTTCCACACGACGACAGCACGACGTTTGAATCGGCCCTTAGTTGAGCTCTTTATTCAAACGATCAACAGTACGTTTATCAACTAAAACACTTCCAAGAATTGTGTTCCTGGATGACTGTTTAAATGTAAGCACGAGACTAAAAAGAGAGGTACGAAAGCTTGGCCAACGATCGACAATGAAACACGAATAAGAAGTCCTGAAGCGTGATTTTAATCAAGGTAAACCAAGTATGGGTGAGTCTTTGTCACTATAACGATCTCTGTGACTATTATTAGAAACGCAAAGTTATACGTACACTTATGTGTGGTTCATCTTCGCATACGAGCACTAACAATAGTAAATTATAGTTACGGACTGCATCCCATAAATTTAGTGAGACGGTGACAATTGAATTATAGCAAACAAGAGACAGCGACACTTGTCCCTTGCCAAACAAGCGACAGGTGGGTCGAGGAACGAGCGACAGAGCGACATCAAAAACCCCCTTGGAAGGCCTCATATATAGATTGGGGTACTTATCATTGTTTGCAATCCTTTGGTATCAACACAGCTATTTAGTAATTATATGCTGCTAAAATTGGCATCTTCACAATCATTACTCATTTCATTGATCTCTTCCAATTGGTTTTTAAGAGCTGTACCTTTTCACCTACGAGTTGGCTACACTTTATTTTCCCTGGTTTTTAACAAAAATAAAGCTAGATTGTGATATGCCCTAACCCACCGCAGCTAAACAGTAATTTTGTCACATTTGATGTCCACCCTTGATCTTAACATCCTCCCTTATCTTTGCTTATATAGGAAGGAGATCAGCACGTCCCAAAAATGATTGTTTTCTAGTCAGGCTTTGAATGTTTTTTCTTTCTAATTTTTACACCTCATTATGTCAAATGAACGTACATAATACTTTAGTAGCTAAAAAATTCAAATATTAGAAGTCAAAGAAATACTTAATTTTTTAGAGCAATTTTCATTAGACTATGTGTAAGTACTGACAGTAACCAAGATTACAGAAGTTTTCCTTCACTTTGCTATGTGATTGGTCATTCAAGGTAAACTAGCTCTGTCTTCTGAGTCAACCAATCAAATTAAAAAAAAACATTTAACATCAATGCTCACTTGAGTAGTTTTCACGCTTCACGCAATTCGTTTGTTGTTACATTGAGTTCTCATTAGCTCCTTCAGGATTTTTGTTTTGCTCTGGTTGGCAGTTGAGTGATAACTTTGGCTTTATAATTTTACAACACCAAAATGAAATTTCTCTTACTAATATAGCTAAATAATCAAAGAGACCAACAGCAAGTTACCTTTGATAACCTTCCCTTTCCCCAAAATGGAACTCAAGTGGTTTTCTTCCTTTTGCTAGGGATGAGTCAAACATTTGTCCATTCTCCAGTGTACCCTACAAGAGATCATTGAGAAAATAAGGAATTCCATACATTTATGACAGCCACATCTTTCATCTGAACTGAGATCAGGTTTGTTCATTTCTTTGGTAGTTTGTTTGCTTTGTTTTGTTTTGTCTTTTTGATAAGGGAGTCTTTTGAAGTGATGATGAAAAGGTATGTGGTAGAGATGGCAAAATCTATCCATTAATGACAGCTTGGCACCCTAGTGATTATTTAATTTGTCTTCCATGATCTTTTAAAGTGATGGCTGAGAGACTAATGGGCGTGCTTGGGAAGGGATGTGGAATATATCTATTATTAACAGCCAGGATAAGGACCAGACTTGTCTTTTCCTTTGTACTGCTTTGTTTTGTTTGTTTGTTTTTAGTCTATTTTGTGTTATTTGGTTTGCTTGTTTGTGAGGGCAAAAAGTGATCGGAGAAGGAAACGGTTAGTACAGAGCCCCTATCCTCGATCCCTAAATTACCATTCATGATACTTACATTCATATTTCCTGCCCTTCAGTGAAAGAGATGGCAATTGGAAGAAAGGTATATAGTGTAGGGCTCTAACCATACCCTTTTCTGTACTCTCTTTGAACTTTCAAGCAAAATATCTTGTTCAACAAAACAACTTTCCTCCCACAGAAGGCGTTTTGATTTTTATTCTGACCATTAGCCTTCCCCACCCCCTCAATATCCTCCAGTTTCTGTGGTTCAAACTTCTCTTTCAACAATGTAAGCATGTGAGAACATCCTTCTAATAGGAAATTCTATTGACCCTTTTAAATTGGGAAGCAGACAATATATATGTACATACTGTATAGTGAACAGACACAATGTCACCATTATCTGCTTTGTCCTCACAGGTAGCAGGCTTGTACTGAAACAGAAAGATAATGCATATAGAATACTTCATGGAAAAACAGTCAACATGATATTGACACACACAATATATTGACGCACATGATATTGACGCTCGTTCATATCACCGCAGAAATAACTGGAAAACACATTAGATTACAACTTACAGTCTTATCGATATTTCAAGAACAAACCTAATAGCCTCAACCACTTTTGGCTAACCAAACCTATATCGATCCCTTTTCACCCTAACATATTTTCCTATAAAATTCACCAGAGTCCTCCCATATGCATGCCATGTTTAAGAACTTGAGCTTTAATTTAGAGTAGTATTCTCGACTGCATACCAAATTATTACCCGCACAAACACAAATAATACCAACTTTACAGACCCTGTATAGATAATAATTTTTTTTTTCCAAGACAAGATGAAATCCAACTTCGGGTCAAAACTCATAAAATTTCAGAAATTGGCAAGATCTCAAAGAAATATTACCTGTCATTAATTTTAAGCCCATGCATGTAGTTTGTACGAGGTTCACATGCCTCAACAATCGTCTCTAGATCCTTCTTCTTTTTGGCTCAGAGGCATATACTCTCATAAAAGGAAAAGGAAAAGCAAAACACTACAGAATAGTAATCCTAAGTTGTTCTCCATTTGAGATCATTATCCAATCTACATTATCTGTGAGTGTAAATAAAATGTTGGCCGTAATCTAATCGTGGCAAAAATTAAAGAGGCAGGCGCGTTTTCTGATTGGAGCCTCGAGAAAACCTGGGAATGAATCTCAAGTCAATATGGCGGACGAAGGGGGCCTAGAAGAATTGGAGAAAAAAAGATTGACTCTCTATCGCATCCAGAAGTGATGGCTCTCTTCACTGAAAAACTAGGAAAGATAATGGGAGGTACATTGTTTATTGGATTGCCAAATGAACCAACTCTCGATGAACTGAACTCGTAGATTGCACTGGAACATGGCCGCGCTATTGTTGTAAACGTTCGTCAGCAAGATGAACAAGGCACTTTGCTACGTAAGAAGAACCTCAGATGTTTTCTAACGTAAAATTTTTAATCGTGGAACGACTGTTAATTATTGATGGAGAAATAGCATAAGAATATCAAAATAAACTAATATTGATTAGGAAAATATTATTATATATTAGACTTACCACTAAAAATTTAACTGGTCGTCTGTTATCGAGAGCTTTCAATCGAAATACAATAGCATATGAAGTTGACACGATAACCCAATTTATTATATAGATACTGATGAAATACCAGGAGTTTTCCTTTTACTAAAAAATCATACAGGGTGTATCTTCACCGCGCGCAGTGAAGATACTTTTTTTATCTTTCACGTGTGAGGATATTGGTGTGGTCATGGCTACCACTTTTTGCAGGTTCGAAAATGAATAAAAAAAGTTGGCTTTTATGTGGAAATCTCATCAGTACCTATATAATAAACAGAACATTACATGGCCACTTGGGGGTACGAAATTTATCTTCTCGTGCTGAAAGTAGCTCTCAAGAGTGAGTGGAGCGAACTCGTGAGAGATACTTTCAGCACGAAATGATAAAATTCGTATCCCCGCGCGACCATGTAATATCCTCTATATCTACAGCAGGTATTATATGCATCATGCTCAGCAAGGTCTGGCTGCCTAGTTTCCAAGACCAGCTGTGTAATGTTCTCAAACTTTTGCAATTACTCATAGAAGTCCCTTATTTTGCAGATTGTTTTCAAAATGTACATTGCATGATAAAACGATTATTGAATTGGTTTTTCGCATGATTTGATGAATTGCCAAAGCTTGTGTCTGTGTTATCTGCCTTACCCTATGGCTTTGGCTGGCAACTCAGACCTTGGTTTTGATAAATCATGATATCATACCCAACCTCATCCAGTAATTTCTTATAGTAAGGATATACAGCTGTACTATACAGTAACGTGGAAAGTGCCTTTCTTGTACACTGACAGGCTAAATCAGAATTAATTGCCAAGTACCATTCACCTTCGAACAGTCAAGAGACAGAATTGCCTGTCAAGTGGGTCATTCCTGACCATGTTTTGGTACACTGGTGGAAATAAACTAAATTTTTGTTTTGCTGTGGTTTCTACTAATTAAAAACAATTTTTTTACTCCAGTGTAAGTAACATTGGTGGGCATTTTAATACCTCATCCCTTTGCAGATTGGTTCATATCCTCCACTATTAACTCTACTTTGGTGAATAATTATCAATTACTATATTGTTACTTATTATTGATATAATTAACTCTTGAGGGAACTCCAATGAACAGAGATGAAAGCCAAAAGAACAAGGCCGGGTTGTTCAAAAGGGGGTTAAGAAAACCCAGGGTTAGTGTGAAATTTAATCACAGATCCAAGTGCTTTAAAATAATTTGATGACTGAATGCTCTAAAAAGAATTGGGAAAATTATCCTAAAACAGCTTTTGAATAGAGAAATATAGAAACCTGCATTAAAATTTAACCCTGGGTTAGCACTAATCACTCTTTGAACAGCTGAGCCCAGAATGTTATTTATTTGATGGTTCTATAATTATATGCAGTGTGTATACATATACTGTTCTTCATTTTTTAAAACACCTTCAGCCGTAGTTGTCATCCAAGATGCAACAGTGCATGACTTAAAGAAGGCAATACAAAGACACATCTCACTTAAAATTTCCAGGGAAGGAGGCCTAAATGTTGTCTCCCGGTAAGTGGATTTAAGAAATTTAATCATGTTAATTTTACCCAGTCACGTACTATTTTCTATACCAAGCAGGTTGTTTTCCTTTAACATTAATATCTCTTTCCTAAGCTTTCAGTCCTCTGTACACTGCCCACAAAAATAAACATTGAGGTAAAATATTTAGCCAAATTCAAGATAGTTTAGAATTCAGTCTAATTAAAGAAAGCTTAAATTTTGTCGAAAAAAAAAAACTGAGGCCCTATTATTTTACATAGTTTGATATTTCTGATTGATTTAATCCGATGGCCATTACACACTGTACTTTCAAGATAAAATATCAGCCTAACACTTTGTGTGTGCTATACATTGTTATATTATTTTTGCACTCTGTAGCCTTAAAAATTTGGTATTGAATCAAGCAACATACTCTAATTTTCATTTCATCTCATTAACTTTGTTAACTTGAAAACCTGTTGAATTTTATAGTAGAACACTCACGCTTGTGGCGAAGGGTTATAAATATTAACTTGACCTGTTTAACTTATATGCAAAGCTAAAACATCTGAGTGTAGAGATACAGAAATTGAAATTCCTGCAGCATGGATACCTACTATCAAAAAGCATCTGATCAGTGTGCAAGTGACTGGTGACAACGTTGATGTTACCACAATATCAGTTTACGAGCCAAACTGGCAGGCTGGCTATTGGAAACTGAAAACCACAAGCCAAAACTAAATTTCCACTATTCTGTGGCTAGTTGCGGCTATATGTACAGTTAGTGTTGAGTCCTGTAATTACATGGCTTTTGTACTGCTAGTCACTTAAAATCTTCTGTTTGTTTTGTATTGAAGCTGGGATGAGCTTCATTTAATTGGGAGCCATGAGGCTTGTAATTCTTCTTTCTTCTCATTTAATTTGTGGACTGGAGTCGACTGTTGGAACTGGAAGTGGACTCGTTTGCGAGGATCTTGTCAGGAACTGGAAGTTATGGCCAGTAGTCAATGGGAGCTGAAAATTGATTAATGAATACATAGAGTTAGCGATGTAAACTGTAGTACAGTTGTATTTTGATTGCAAGTAATTTTTTGAACATTGGCAATGGGAGGGAGAGCTTTAGTCTCTAAGGTTCTTTACACATTAAAAATAGCATGTGAATTTTACAGACAGGATAAGCTAGGACTGGTCTTTTTATGAGTAAAAGTCACTCTGAAAACTATAAGAATGTTGTGAATATGAAAACGTAAAGTTGTAAAGAACTTCTTAGGATTACTTTCATGTCCACTAGATCGCACGATACCACAAATGTTTCTTCCACAAAATCTGCCTAGGAGATTGGCCGACACTTTGTATCCATCAAGAAACTCAAGGTAGATATCATCACTGCAGGGCTTTCTATCTGAAATCTTCAAGGAGAAATTCAGCTCCACATAATGCCGTTTTGGAGCTTGCAAAAGTTGGCTTAACGGAAACTGTGGCACAACTCTGTGAAGGCATACTTCCGCCATTAGCCCAGCTGCTTATGAAATCAAGAGGAAAAGATAGGACAGTCAGGAAGCTTCCTAACTGAGATCGCGAAATATGTCAATGTCGCCAAAGCTATGAAAAGATAGCATCTCGACTAGAAGCTCTTTTCAAAGTCGTTTCAGGGAACGATCAATATGACATTTTGATGAACCCTAATTTCCCCCCTACACTGTCACTCCCTTAATTCAAACATGGAGGTCACGAGAATAAAGGAAATGATCACCAGCCATTCGGAGACCATTACATTAAACGATTGAGAAATTGGCCAACGTAACTCAGACGGATTACTCACTGAAACCTAACTGGTAAATATTCAGATAAATCTAGATGTCTTTAACACCTGATTTTGAAATTAAGCGCCTTTTGGACAGACTGTTCTCGTATAAAATGTGAATGACATGACTACGCGAGCGCGCGTTTGATGCCAAACAACAGAAGTGAAAAGTTAAAGATTCTGAGCGCAGTGAATGGAGCCCTTTTTTTTTGTACAATTTTGGAAATGATCGTTTTTCAGTATAATGTAGGCAGAAAATGAAACAAAAAAACCGCTAATGCATTTTTTTTTAGTGACTTCAGGCGCCGCATAAATTGCGACACAAACATGGTCGGGATCTGCTGCTAATATAACCAATCAGACTCGAGAGAGAAGCAGAAATCAACTTGAGTGCTGTGTTTTCTCGTAATTTCCCAAGGAGCAGTAACTCTATTTTCTTAATGCTCTCCAGCCGGGGTTATCCACAGTCTGTCTCCCGTGCGCATGTCACCTACTTTCTCGCGAGTTATTTAATGCAGGCCAGGATATTTAAGGAATTAACATGCGGGCTATTTTCGTGAGAACAAAAACCGAGTGTCTAAAATTAACTAATTTCAATCCTATTGAATAGGTTTAAATAACACATGTTGTCTCTTAACTTGATACTCCATTAGATAAAGAGAACAGTGCTTACAGAAAGCAATAATGAAAGCCCAGAAAGTCCTTTTGGACACCATCTTCCTGTTTTTTGCGGATGGGCTGAGGGGAAGTTTGAAGATCGAGTAGAGTTTCAGAATATACTCAAATAAATATATCTCATTAGAAGTTTTGTTGTGTAGTATTGCAGAGTGTTTTCACGAATTGTGCCGTGTTTTGACGAGCCCGTAGGGCGAGAGATTTATTATCCAACACGCCAAATTATTATTTCAGTGCGGGCGAATTTCGCGGATATTTCTGGAGTACAAATATCGCGTGATAGATATTTGTACTCGTCTCGCGCATTATTTGTACTCTATGAAGCACATTTGGATAATAAATACATCTTATTAGACGTTTTGTTGTGTGGTATCGCTGAGTATTTTAACGAGTTGTGCCGTATTTTAACGAGCCTGTAGGGCGAGTCAAAGTACAAACAACGAGTAAAAATACTCCGCGATACTACACAACAAAACGTTTGATAAGAGATTTACTATCCAACACGCCAAATTGTCATTTCAGTGCGAGGGAATTTCGTGGGAAGGTAATCAGTTTGGAATTTCAGTGCGAGGGAATTTCAGTGCGAGGGAATTTCGAATTTTCGTGTCTCGCGTGTTATTTGTACTCACGAAGAACATTTGGATAATAAAGTAAAGTAATGGATAATGCATTTTTATCCAGGTGAAGCGCACTGTATGTTTGTGGAATCTCGGAATACACGACAGGTCTCAGATGCCGCGTCTCTCTTTCTCACAAAGAAGTTAAAAATGATAAAATGTAGCCATATCATAATCGTCATGTATTATATAAATTTTTGAAGACACTGTTGTGCAGAACTGAAGCTTTAACGGGGACTTCTCTGAACCATATTTTAGCACATCTGGTAACTGAATAAAAACGATTTATGTTGTCACAATATTATGAAATTGTCCCTAAACTGGAAAAGAAGGTTGACAAAGAAATTCTTGAA
The DNA here is from genome assembly GCF_964205215.1 of Stylophora pistillata. Taxonomy (NCBI): domain Eukaryota; kingdom Metazoa; phylum Cnidaria; class Anthozoa; order Scleractinia; family Pocilloporidae; genus Stylophora; species Stylophora pistillata. The sequence goes on along the minus strand of NC_142520.1, from coordinate 42,804,467 downwards.
AAAAGTAATTTCTCCCCTACCTTGTGATTAAATTTTCTCCAGTGATGTAATCTTCAAAGTTGTCTTATTCTTCTACGGCACTTCTGCTTTATTCGAGTTGAAAACTCGTCAAACTGAAAAATGAAAATACACGGTTTTGAGAGATTTTTAAATGAAGTAACAAAAGAGTTCATGATGAGATTAATAAACTACACTTCATGAATCGTATTCAAATCTTTGACACAGGAGAGTGATTATTCAATTACCTCACAACTTGACAACGGATTGATTTCCTGTGGCTTTTCTGAAAGTAACCAAACGATACAGGGTTTGCAAATTCCTTTTTTGAACATACGACAGTATAATCTCTTGGTTTGGCGCTATTTGTTTACAAACCTTTAGGAACTAAAATCTCGCATTTGGCTTTGAGAAGAATAAATACACTTTGAGCGAGTTTATAGGTTATGTAGATTTGACCGATTTCCCTGAAATCTCGACAAAACATTCCAGGGATAATGTCAAACGAAAGTGTGACAGAAAATTTTAATATCTGAAATATTTTTTACGTGGTCCATTTATGCAACACGTTTCGCATATTTTACACTACACTAACTTTAGATGCAGATATCTAGACAACCAATCAAACTAACGGAAAAGCCTAATATACTTTTGTTGATTGATGCCTTGTGAATAAGACTGCTGGTGCTGCAGGATCCGATACCCAATAAATTCAAAAGGAGGATCCCGGTAGTTTCACGCCTTACCGGCTTCTGTTATTTCCTAAATAAAAATATTGCCTAAATTACATTTTCATCGCAAACTGCATTTATTAAGCTTTCTTTTGATGTAAAGTTTGTTAGGGTTTTCTTGAAACTAGTGTGCGTACGAATCTTTTTCCTGAAGGACACCCTCTAAGTTGGGAAGTAACCTTAAATGGTAAGGAGCACCAACTTGGCTGCTATTTAAAGAGATTTAGAGACATTTGCCAGGGGGTTTGGCTTAGTCAATTTCACGGCAGAAAAATGTTTGAATCATCAGGAAATATTAGCTCTCAGCCCGGAAGCTCAAACACTCTTAAGGAATATGAGAATATTTGAACTGATCACTCCTCATATTCGTTTTCGATGAGATTTGGACAAAAGTTTTGAAAACTTTATTGATCATTTTAGCATATTAACATATTAGTCTAGGCAAATTGTGTGCATAGAACAAAAGACTGATAGTTTAAACCAGGAGCCTAGCCAGGATTTTTCAAAGGGGGGGTCACAGAGGCTACTCACCATTTACACCGCTGCTCTCCCACGTATATCAGCGGGCTCAGTCGTATTATCGCGGCATGAAGACTCATATCAATGGGTTTTACGGCCAAGATATTGTCATGGCGTTTTCTCCATCTGAATATTGTAGGTTGTTTGCTCTCAAGAAGACCCACCAAAGGGGGCTCACGGGCACCCCAGGACGCCCCCCCCCCTGGCTACGCCCTTAAATTATATCAATAGTAAGCTTCTGTTAATAATGAAAAACTATTGAATGACAGCTTGCCACAATAAGTGTCGCAGCCATCCATTCTGTCTACAGTACCAATTATTGGGTCACTTCACATTACCTCACACAGAAGAGAACATAGCAGTTAATTCCTATCATCAATCTCAAGAAATAAGATTTTCAAGATCACGACACATACAGCAAAGTGAAATATAACTCAACGGGTTTGAAATTCATAGTGCACTTCGAGTCAAAATTCACTTTGCAAGGAGAAAGCATTAATATCCTTCTGAAATAAAACAGGACAGAATACAGCTGAAGCCATTCGTTTCGAATTACACTTAAACATGAAGAAAACAGCACCAGTTTTAACTCATGAGAGAAATCCCACGAATTTTTTTTGAGATAAATTGACTAGTTGGAACGAAAGCTAGACAAATAGTTAACTGACACTAGTGAACGATTTTGGGGCCATGTGATAAAAAAGTTTTACGGAAGTTTTTCCTCTAAATAGCTCTTCAAGCTCGAAAAGACAATGATAAAAACTACCACTAAAACACAGGCAAAAAATAAGCAAAAAGAGGAGGTGATTGAGGCAAGACCATAACCGTTGTTAAGACACATGCCTACCTACCATGTACAACAGACTTAGAGAGCAAAAATACCAAAGACGATTTTGAGTCATGACTTGGAAAATCTACCAAGAGCTCCCGAAAAATAATTCGCTGAAGGTTGCGGTAAGAGCATCTCAATCCTGAAGCTGGAACATTTTTTAAACGGCCTTGTGTCCTATATGACTGTAAAGAGAACGAAAGGACGAGGTTACGCAAAGTGATTTGATGCTTGGGGGTCACCTTAAACTTGACGCAATTTTACTTCGAAGTTGAAGTAAAAAAAGATCAAAATCGAAACATCAACATCTTGAAACTAACCTTCGAGGTTTGTAATCTCATATTCACATGTGATCTTCAGTAAATCAAATCTCAAACTTCAAGTTTTTGGACTTTTTTGGCGCTATGTTCGCACTTTGATCATTAAAATATCCTAAACCACCACCCGCAAACACCAAGGGTATCCACAGAGTTAGAAATGTTGGTGAACTTTTCATACTCCTTCACCCACCTTCAAAAAATATTACAAAAAGGTGTCGTTCGTCCAGTTGAAAACCATCAGAAGCGCGTTGAAAACATGAAAATGGCGCCGAACGCGCCAAACTTATTCCACTCGCGCATGCGCAGACAAAATGCCTCTCTGCTGCGAAAAGGGAGTTACTACATCGGGTGTCGAGTGGAAAAGTTAGAGACCACATGAAGAAAATACTCTCAGACTGAGTGATACTATACACAACAAACGAAATGATAACCAGAATATTACATTTTATGCCGAAAAAAATATTTTGAAATCTCGTCACGCGGAGACGAACACAAAGAAAGCTTAAAAAATGCAAATGTCGTGTTAATGTTTCAAATATTCGCCCCATTCGTTGGAGGAATCAGAGTCGAAGATGGCATTAATTCCCTAGCGTTCTGCATTTTTTCCAGCAAACTCGCCTCGTTGAAGTCTGTTCAGTGAAGATGGTTCAAATTGTTTAGAGTATGCTTCAGATGTTGAGAAAGATCTTCCTTCGTGTAAACTCAGTCATTGAATTTATTCTCGTCCTCTAGAACATCGCGATCTGTCGCCGCGGTAAGCCATATTTGTCAGGTAGGTGTTCCAAATTGTGCTGAAGTGCTTGTATAAGATTTATTTTTGGAATGAAACACTTTTTTTCGAGTTCCTCTTTGAATTTTTTTTTTTTACTCCTTTTTTGGAAGTTTTTATACCTAACTTTTTTAAATCAAAATTCAGCGAGAATTTTGAAACTACCACTCCATTGTTTCATTTTGAATGCTTGCACACTCTTCGTTTAACATGAATCCTTTAAACCCTAAGAGTGACCAGTATCCAATTTCTCCTTACAATATCACCCCTGAATCACACCTCAGGGTCAGGAGAATTAAGGAAATGATCACCAATTCAAGAAGCTCTTGATTGTTACACAAATTCTCCCCATCGGCACCATAGGAAATGTATAGAGAATAGTAAAGAGAACATGTATTCTGATATCAGGTCAGGGTGTAAAGGGTAAAGCAATTGCATAGCAACCGGTTAACACTAGTTAAATTCGAATAATGAAGTTTCATGCTTGATCTTTCGGTCATAAAACTTATTTCCAATTGATCTTACTGTAATATTATTTATTATCAAAACTGCAGTGTTTTGGAAGGATTTCCAGCCCTTGTAAGTGTCATAAAAGTACGAGAGTTTTTACGTTTGTTTGATATCTCCAATCAGCTTCTGACACGTCACTCGCCTTTCACGCCACTCTCTCAGGTTGATAAATCAAAGGAACTACATTCTCCATTCTCATTCAAAGGTCATTTGCTGTATTTTCTTGTCAGTAAATGCCTATGGTGTTTATGCAATAAACAAAATAATGCATGGTTGTTTGTTGATTTGGTCTGTTAATTTCTCTCCTTGTTTTCCACTCAATATCTCACGAGTGAGTGCAGCAAACGAGAAACTTGAATATGAAGGTAGATCCTGGACAAAGTGTTCGTTTCGTCGTTTCGTTTTGGCGTTTCGTCGCTTCGTTATGTCGAGTCGTCGTTTTCCGAGTTCGACTCGTCGAACTTCCAGTTCGTTTCGTCGTATTGTCAGTTCGATTCGTCGGCTGGCCTCTTCGACTCGTTGTTTTACGAGTCCGACTCGTCACCGGCCAAATCGGTTCGTCGTTTTGTCGTTTCGTTATGTCGTTTCGTCGTTTCGTTATGTCGTTTCGTCGTTTCGTTATGTCGTTTCGTCGTTTCCTTATGTCGTTTCGTCGTTTCCTTATGTCGTTTCGTCGTTTCGATTTGTCCACTCAAGAGGGGCTATAATTCAACCTACATTACATGAGGAGTTCGTTTGATTCCTTACACTCTTACATGAGGCAATAATGTGGTATCGATTATTTGCCCTCTGCCAATGGTAATGGATCTATTGAAGAGCTACTTACGGCACAGCATAGAATTCGTCTTGAGTCGAGTAAATGATCGTTTCCATGAAAGTGACAATGGATCAGATTAGATGTGCTACATATTTTGAATTCTAATCTCTTATATGATATAATCTGTTCAAGTTGTCCTTCAGCAGCATTGTTGAAATATATACAAATAAATCAAATGAAGCCTAACACTGCTGTAAAAGGTAAAAATGTTTCATAAATCCGAGTTTTCGCCGATCAACGGCATCATCATCCCTGTGATGCCGTTGATCGGCGAAAGCTCGGATTTATGAAACATTTTTACATTTTACAGCAGTGTTAAAGGCTTCATTCGATTTATATTCTCACTGATAATTATAATATGGTATGGTTATTAAAAGAAAACGCTGATCTCTTGGCGGGACCAGTATCTGTGATCCTTAACTCCTCGTTCCACGAAAAATCCCGCCTTCCGCCTTCCTGGAAAGAGGCTGACGTAGTCCCGGTCCCAAAACAAAGGCCCATTAATGATATTAACAAGCACCTCCGTCCCATCTCTCTCACGCCTATCTTGTCCAAACTCGCTGAAGACCACATCGTTGAGAAAAAAGTTAAACCAGCCGTCTTACGGAGTATCGACCCTCGCCAATTCGGATCTATTCCCAAATCGTCTACCACGCATGCTCTGGTCAACATGACGCATAATTGGCTTGTTAACACCGACGGAAATGGTGCCACGGCAAGAGTAGCCCTACTTGACTTCCGTAAGGCTTTTGACCTTATCGACAATAGTGTTCTCGTTCAAAAACTAGCAACATATGATATTCCGAGTCAAACCAAAAGCTGGATTGTCGATTTTTTGATGAACCGGAAACAAAGAGTCAAACTTGCCCAAGATTGTCACTCTGAATGGCGCTCTGTACCATCCGGCGTCCCCCAGGGAACAAAATTAGGTCCCTGGTTATTTCTCATCATGATTAACGATTTAGACTCCCCAGCCGACTTGTGGAAATACGTGGACGACACATCTTGTTCCGAAATAATTACTAAGGGCAGTGAGAGCAAACTCCAAGAAGCTGTGGATGTCCTTTCAAGATAAGCTAGTATCGATGGGTTCCAACTGAATGAGGCCAAGTGCAAAGAACTACGAATTGGATTCTCTAACAGCAACCACGATTTTGAACCCCTAGTCATAAATGGCAAACCCCTTGAACTAGTCACCAGTGCCAAATTGCTAGGCGTGACCATTAGCCACGATTTAAAGTGGAACATGCACACCTCTGAACTAAGTAGAAAATGTTCCTCTCGTCTCTACTTTTTGAGACAACTCAAGAGATCCAGAGTTGCACCAAGCGAACTTGTGCAATTCTATGTGACATGTATTAGGCCCGTCTTGGAATACGCAAGTCCTGTATTCCACCGTTCTCTACCAAACTACATCAGTGAAGATTTGGAACGGATCCAAAGAAGGGCACTCAGAATCATCTATCCTAACCTGTCATATTGTGTAGCACTAGAAACGGCTGGCCTACCGAAACTTCACGAGAGGAGGGAAAAAATCTCAACCAACCTGTTTGACGAGATAGTCCGTAACCCCACCCATAGACTCCACAGCCTCCTCCCCCAAAGGAAGAGTTGTAGATACGCACTGAGGCGCAAAACTGATTTCACTCTCCCCATATGCAAAACCGAGCGCTTGAAGAATAGTTTTATTTTTAGCCATATTAATAAGATGTAGATAATTTTCCTTCTTTCTTAACGACGAAGTTGTAATATTTTACACGTCCTTTTTATCATCTGTACTTGTAAATATTCCGTAATTCAGCCCATGGCTGCAAGGTGTTTATAATAAAGTATCTATCTATCTATCTAATAATTACTCTGACTTTCTTCATTGCAGTTTGTAACTATTTTGTTCACGAGGAGTGTAAAGAGTTCAGTGTTAGTGACTGCAAGAAGTGTGCTTCATATGTACCTCACATACAGAAGGTATAATACTCCAAGTCAACTCTCTGTCCACTATATATATTGACAAACATTTTTCCTTGTAGTTGCTTTGTTTAGATATAAGTTTCCAAACTCTCCTGACAGACACTCTTGTGGCAAAATCCCATGCAGTTATTTTTTATGTGTGTTTGTGCGGGTACTGCAGATGCTGACATTTTTTGTTGATGCTGCATGCATGTGCAGTGAAATTATTTCGAATTGTTACAGCTAAATTTTCAAACAACTGGAGACTGATATTGGGGTAAAATGCTGTTCAGGACTGGTTTACATGGATATATATAAGTTGTGCAAAAAGCTGAGAAACACTTCTGCCAACAAGAATCCAAAATCTAATTTGGAGACAGGAACTTATTCATGGTCTTCCTTGGGAAGGAAACTTTTTGTTCAGGTATTAGTTGTTCATAATGAGTTTGTTGACAATAGCAATCTGTGCGGCAAGCTCATCATTGGAGAGAAGGAAATCTACCACCCAATGCAAAGTGTGTGCACTGTAAACAAACTTGTGGGAGTGTGGAGTGTTTGGCAAGTGTCAAATGTAGCTGGTGTGGACAGATGGTGAGTGCCTGCAATTTGGTGGTTGTTGCTATTTATAAAACAGACTATGATCTCATTTCCTTTCATTCCTATAGGGATCTGTGGCTAAAAATAGGTCGCTTCTGCTTTTCTGTAAATCATTTTACTTATTGATAAATAAAATGCCAATTTTTAATAGATTTGCTACCATGAATACATCATTTGGAAAATATAAATGATCTACATCTGTTTCTACTGGTTGTTAAATGAGGTAGTTTTATCTATTAAATATCAAAGGTATAATTATATATACAGATCATCTGATAGGGTGCGGAAAAATGGAAAATGATGTGGAAATTTTTAGAAATATCATGCGGAAGAAAGTGACGATTATGCAGAAAAGACACTAGATTATGCGGAAATTTCTGAAACTTTATTAATAAAGTTGTTCCCTTGGCTTTTTCCAACATATAAAATACACATTAATGTCTTACCAAGAATTTTAGTCCTTTATGACATGTTTGACCTTTTGCTGCCATTCGTGGACAGGTATGTCTTCGTTCAATGTAGTTTTGTCATAGTTTTTGTTGTTGAGTTTGTCCGAAGCTTAGTAAATCGGACGAGGAAAACTGGACACCAGAGGTCCCAAAATGTTAAAACAAAAGTAGAACCAAGGCCCATCACCAGAAGATGCATGGAATGCCTGGCAGTTTAAAATTGTTTATGAACGAAAGGCATGTTTTCATCACTGTTTTGGGTGAATAACTTAATTCTTCAAAATGATCAATCTTTTCACTATTTTTGCTTCTGAGGATGGTGGCAGTTGCTTTCTCACTCACTTATATGTAGAAATTTTCTAGTTTTATGCAGAAAAACTCCCCAAGGATGTGGAGGATGGGAAATAGGCGAATTATGCGAATCCGCACCACCGCATCCTGTCAGATTCCCTGTATATATGAAACACAGTCATGTAGCAATTAGATCATGGTTTAAAGGAGAGATGTACTAAATACTCCTGCTATGTGCACTTGCACATGATTGTGTAATTTGCATCGTTTTGATTACTTACAGGCTCATAGCTCTTGTCAATTTATGTTACCCAAAGAATGTGGATTTGGTTATCTTCACAAGCTGTTGTTACCACCATATGCTGTCTCAATGCCAAATGTCACCTTGTGGAGGTCTTGTTCTCAGAACAGGTGCAATTCTGCTACATCAAGAGGTGAGGAAGGAAGGTACCAAAGTGCTGTTGTTAAAAACTGTTTTACATGGATGCATGGGAATGAAATGATAATCATGGTGTTTTTTATGTCTTGTCTTCATGAACAGTTTCTCTGTGTTGATTTCATGTTATAATCAGCTGAGTGATATGCGTAGGTAGGCGTAGGCTAGGGGCAATTATTAAGTCAGGATCAGTCAATGGTATAATTCACCCCTTAACTTGATCCTAGACATGTGGTCCTTCTATCAGAATCTAGTGGTAGTTCTTCCAACCCTGGAGTGTATATGTGTAGCAGCAAATTTTTAGGAGAAAATGGCAAATAATTGTTGCACAATGGTGTGGCCTTTGAAGACTCAGCATTTGAAATAGAGGAAGCCAAGCTATTTCAGGGCTGGACACTAACTTTTCAACTTACTAGCCAAGTGGCTGGTGTCAACTTAGATGACTTGTTACAACAATTTCAGTTTGTTTTATGAGCCAAACTGGCCTGTGGAAACTGAAAACCACTAGCCAAAACTGAATTTCCACTAGTCTGTGGCTAGTTGGCTACAGTTAGTGTTGAGCCCTGTAATTACATGCCTTTTGTACTGCGAGTGACTTGAAATCTTCTGTTTGTTTTATATTGAAGCTGGGATGAGCTTCATTTAATGGTGACCCATCAGGCTTGTAACTCTTCTCTCCCCTCGTTTTATCTGTTAGACTAATAACTTATTATTAGAAACCGGATCATTGGATAATGCAATTCAAGACTTTTTATTGGCTTAGCCATTATGGTATATGAGCCAATATACCATAATCTAATATCTGTACATTGTAACATCCGGTTTCTTCCTACAAAATAAAGTCGAGAAGATTTATCTGACATCTTGGGGGCATTTCTTTTAATAAAACAATTATTCCACTTGCACTTGTTGGATATGAGATGATTATAGCCAACTCGGTGCTACGCACCTCGTTGGCTATCTATCATCTCACATTCAATGTGCACTCGTGGAACAATTGTTAATTATCATCCATAGGTATGCAGACTGGTATGGTAGACGATGATGATGGTATAGTCTCAGATGACCCGCCCCGCCATAATACAGACACAAGCAGTTTATCTTTTGATCATGATGCAGGTATGAGTTTATCACTTATTAATATATAAGGCAAGAAATTTTGGAGATTTAATTGGTTGACAGCAATTCACCATTACAATGTAATTTTGGTATAATGGCAAAAATGGATGGTATAACAAGGTTACCAATGACAACACGGTGAGGAAAGATTGTTATGAATGCTGACGCCTGTGTTTGTCTTTCCAATTGCAACAAAATAAAGGTCTCCTGTATGTGCATTACCAAAATTTTCTTGACTTTTATTATAAACAAATAATAGCAAGACTTATGGGTGGTATTTGTCAATAATACTGGCCCAAATTTATTGATATTAATTTTCAAAATTTTCCAAATACCACTTACTCCTTCACGGTATGTGGTATTTTGGACAATTTTGGAATATCACTTGAATGTGGTATTACTGCAAAATACCATGGTGACCACAAATCATGCTATTACCTACTATTACCTGACTGTGTTTGGATGTGTTGATTTGTAGCAAGTATAGTTCTTCCCTCAACCTCTGTATTCATGGAACCTCATAATGATGTTTATACATGCTAAGTAATATAATAATTATAATTAATACTAATAAAAGAAATTTCATTCCTTGTAATAGATGAAACTTATTTAAAGATTTATGATGGCAACTTAACAGATCCAAAACTTTGTAAAAACATAGTGATTCCAAGGACAGCTCAAGCCAGCAATGTTCTAGTGAGTATGCAACTCAGGTGTAACTTGTAACACTCTGATAAATTTGTGGAAACTATAGTTGAAACAAGACCAGAATTTACTTCTAAAAAAGCTGAGGTAGGTGAATGGTTTGGCAGTGGGGTCTGCAGTTTGCAAAGTACTTGATGTAGACTAAATTATTAGCAAAATGGTATTATAAATTGCAGCTTCAAATTTTAGGATTATTGTTTATTTTTTTTCCCATGGTTTCTTAGGAAGAAGCCCTGAAAAAATTTCACATCACAGATGATCCCAGCAATTATTACCTTGCAAGAGCTGTTGATGAAGGTGAGATAACAAGGACTCTCAAGTTCAAAATCTCCATTCTCTTCATGCACTGTCTGCTTTATATTCTTTTAGTTATAACTTTATCCTTGAGAAGCTGCTTTGAAATCTGCGTCAGTTTTACATGACTGTTTTTCCCTCTCCCCACCTTTCTGCTGGTCATCATATCACTTTTTGTAAGGAGAAATTAATTTTTGATCAGTCTCATGAGCAAAAAGGTTGATTTCTTTTAAAAATGTGATTGAAATAATCCATGTTTACAAGGTGCATTTTGTTTTCTACAAAGTCTTCTAGAACCAGCATATTTTGGTGTTTTAATTTTATCATGATTTTATCTCTTGCTGTGTAAAGATAATGAGCGTGCCCTTGATCCTGAAGAGAAACCTCATCAGTTTGTTGAAAGAAATTCATCCAAACCTTTAATCTTCCTTCGAATGAAGGTAGGATTGTAGTCATGACATATTGGCCCAAGGAAGTGTTCTAAATAATATTCAGGTTGATGTGGTTTCAATTACATTACTGTCACATTGACAGGTTTTTAGTAGAGGATTGAGCGATATACCGTGTATAATTATCTTGCACCTTCTCCTAAACCAGTCAGATGCTAACTAGATCACATGATATTACTACTAACCCTTTACACCCCATCACCCATACATCAGTATGCATATTCCATACTGTTCTCTATAAAAAATAGAAATAAATAAAATTGTGAATTTATATTGCGCAGTTTCCATGACGGGATGATCAACTGTGCATTACAACAATGCATGGAATAAATACTAATTATATCACTACAACAATGCATGAAATATAATTATACTAATTACATCATTACAACAATGCTTTGTAATAGATACCAGTTACATCATGTGTAGTATTAAATATTAAAAGCTGAGCTAAGAGTAAAAAGCCTTTAGTTACTAAAAAAATGCGTCTTTAAGAGTTTTTTTTAAAAGTGTGGACAGATTTAGCCAGTTCCTTTATTGCTGATAGGGAGAGTTTGCTTAACAATCAAGAGCTTTTTTAGTGGTTGATCATTTCTGTTATTCTCCTAACCTTAACGTTTGAGTCAAGGGTGTTACTGTAAGGAGAAATTAGATGCTAATCACTCTTAGGGTTAAAGGGTTCATATTGTTGGATATGTCCATTTTACTACAACAGTAACTGTAACAGTGTATGTAATACTTTGTGTTCTTCTTAATTATTACGGTAATAATCATGTTAATTTATTTCTGGATATTATTTTTTTATCTTATTTTTACCTCACACTTTTTTTTCTTGTTTTCCTTTTTGTTTTTCTTCTTTCATTTGTAGTCAACTACCCAAAATCTAAGTATTACTGTTTGATTGATTTAACCAGTATGTTACCCAGCCTGATTAGCTTTTTAGTTATTCTGAGTCTACTAGCCATTCCCTTTCCCAGCTGTCCTCCTATCATGATATTAAATTTTTAATTTATTATTAATTTTTTTAAATAATATTTTTCTTGTAAACAAGGTTACAAGTCAGCAATTGGTTCTTGCTTTTGGACATTTAAAATTGTTCTCTTTTCATTTTTTTTAATCAATTCCCCACTGCAGAGTGCAGATAGACGGAAAGGATATATAAGAGTTTACCCTGGAATGATAAAGTGAGTAAATGTAATTATGATCATTATTAAATTGTAATTGGCTGGTACAATGTTTATGTCATTAAAAGGTGTAACCCCGAAAGGTCACATGTGTAGCGAGGGTCGTAAGCGACGAATTTGGAGACCAGACAATTGTAACGCACAACGTAAACTTTAATTGAAATAGCGTAAAAGGGCAGCGGCTTGTAGAATGATAGATAGATGATTCGATTTGTAGCTTTACATAGCGGTAAGGTCTTGTTGCAGTGAGATTTGTTGTGGTTCGAACTAGAAAGCAAAGAAAGGAACCTAAATGAGCCGACGCCTGTGGATGGACTTCTTAATCTAGACGCACGTGTTATAGAATCGCGTAAATACACAAGCGCTAAAGATAATCATGCCAATTAAGATAATGAAGCTAACTATAACAATCAAGTAAATATAATGGCTTACTTTAGTCTGGCTCCTAGCGGTAATAGGTAGCTGATATGTGGCGGTGAAAAGGAAAGTAGCGTTTAGCGAACAAGTAGCGTTGCAACAATAAACCTCTCAAAGAACTACGTCCCTTACACAATGAAATCTGATCGCTAAACCTGTCACGCAAATATGTACAGTTGCGCAAGAAGTAAATAATCAACGAGAACAAGACAGGAATCACGGCTAAATATAAACAAACGAACTATTATGGTGTGAAAGGATCAAAAGGATCAATTTGAATCAGGCCATACTCTTAACCCTTTTATACCCTGACATCAGTAATTACCTACTCTCCATACTGTTTTGTACAACTTTCCCGTGGTGCTGACAAAGAGAATTTGCTTAACAATCAATAGCTTCTTTAGTTGGTGATCATTTTCTATATTCTCGTGACCTTAAGGTGTGACTCAGGGGGGTACTGTGAGGAGGAAGTAGATGCTTGTCACTCTTTGGGGTCTAAGGGCCAAGCCCATGTCTCTGAGAGTTATGTCATATTGGGAGATTGGTGTGATTTTGCAGGAATCTGGCAGAAATATTCAAAGTACTCCGGATTATGAAGTCTTCAATTTTGTAGGAAAGTGATCCTGGTAGTAATAAACCCTACTTATAGAGTAGTGGAAATAAGCCCTGAAAAAAATTCAGGCCCCTGTGGGATTTGAAACCATGACCTTTGTGATACCTGTACGTGCAGTGCTCTAGTTCATGAAAATTGATCAGTCCCGTCTGCATAATTTGTTGATGCTTAAACATTTCTTTGGTAAGTTGAGAGATATCCCCCTCTTAGAATGTTGAAAATCTGTGTGTACTGATTGCCTTTTTTTTTTTCTCAACTTTTTAACCACCCACATGCTCCATGTAAGGACAAAACTGCATTTTTTCCTCAGCTGTGGGTGTTTAAATAATTATAGTGAACAAATTATTTTGTAACATACCCAATACAGTGCGGCAGGAACATTTAAGACAATCCCAGTGACTGCACAGACAACTGTTACAGATGTGATAAGTGCTGCTTTAGAGAAATTTGGATTGAAGGTTTGTCTCAAGCTTCAGTGCGGTATGTCATCAATTTTTGAGGTGCTCTCCTCCCTCCCTTTCTTCCTTGCTTTTTTCCTTCCCGCCCCCTCCACCCTCACACCCCTTCATCTTCTCTTGATTGTTTCTCAATTCCTCCCTCCTTTCTTTCACTGCTTCCTCCCTGTCCCTTGCTCCCTTCCTCTTTCCTTTACTTTCTCGCTTCCATGATTCCTTTTCCTTCCCTCTCTTTTCTCACTCTCATCCTTTCTCTCACCTAGTTCACTTCCATCACTCTTCTCCTCATTATGTAGTCCAATCTTTTGGAACATTTTCAATCTTTCCTTTTGTTTCACAGGACTGCTTTTTAATGCAACTTAAAATAAATTAAATACTGGTTGAGTGAAGTTTGAATGGAATTCCTCTGGTTTTTTTTTAACTAAGAAATTAATTCTTATGCACAGGGTGCCAATGAAAATGACTTTTCCCTGACTGAAGTACACCTAACTCAAGGAGGTAACATATCCCATGTTATGTAGACTTTTGTAAACTTATTTTTCATGACTGAGGTCATAATGGGATAAAGGACATTTGCTCTAGTTATTAACTCAATACTGCACACAATACCGACTGAAAGAATAGCAGCATTACACGCGCATATTATGCTTGTAAATCCGCCATATTGCACGCAATTTACACGCAAATTACGCGCGGGTGAAAGAAATACTCGAAAGCGCGTGTAGAAAATTACTCGCAAATTCTTCATAGAACTCCATGCAGTGCATTCAATTTCAAATTTAGCACTTTTGATAATTAACCTGCCAGTTCACACCACTTTTATTCTTATTGAATTATCAGTCCATGAACGAAGAATGGAACACAATGACTGTCCGTGGAAATCCTTGATGGATAGTAGAAAAGTAAGATTTTTTTATTAATCAGTAGGACTTTGGAATGCATGTAATGTTCAGCTTTTGTTTCAAATTAATAATAAGCCTTTGAACTTTGTAAAGGCTATCAATTGGGAGGACTGATACTTTTTCTTCTAAGTTCTCAATGTAAATGACATTTTCTTCACGGACTCTAATACATTTATTACCTTTATATTTCCTCAACTGAGTGAACGTTCTTCAGGAAATCGCCTTCCCCTTCTCACTCACGAAAGTTGACCCCTTCCTTTGTTTTGGACTCTCCCAAAATTCTCCCATCATTTTTTTTTGTTTGTTTGTTTTAATTATCTGAGTGAGGCACTTCTCTGTCTTTTCACCTTCCAATTGACTTCCTCTAAAGTTTCAATCATGGTGGCTATTCTCAAATTTATGGCCATCTGGATTTTGATTTTTACCAGATTGAATTCTTTTTAGAATGTACTGAACCAGGAAAGTTCTGCCGGATTACATAGCCATAATTTTGCTCTTTATATAATTTCGTGCTTCCAGCTATTCTGTCTTTAATTATAACTTTCTTTGATAAGTGCAAAGTGATTTCTAATGATATATATTAACAAATATTGCTTTTATCTGAAGATCGTAGGTTCTCTATAAAATTGACTTAATGTCTTTTCTTTGCAGAAGTCTGTAAGGAAAATGAAACTCACAAGATTCTACTTGAGGCAAAACTTAGAACCCTTGGGAAGTGTATGCATTTGTGTTGGCAGTCTCCCAGTAGGCCTGGAACCAAGTAAATACAAAACTTTGATTGGCGACATTCTAGGAGAAAGTGAGTTCTGTTTTGTTTGTTTGTGAGATGCTTATAGACAAGTGACTTTGTTTTATGCGAGATTAATTTCGTCCCCTGAGTCCTCGTTCGCTTGACAACCTGTCACGTTCATTCCGCTTTGCAAGGGGAACGGAGGTTTGGGAACGAGTTGACAAGAGACATTTTAGTGGCCAAATGACTTGCTCATTGGAATCTTCTGAGGACGGTTTCTGGTTTTGGTTGTTCTCATCCTCTTTCTTCATTTCAGTTAACAGTTTGAGTGTAATTGTTTTGCAGCTATGGAATATTGTGAGATGAAAAGTGTGTTTCCAAGTTATGGTGAGCTACTAGATTCTAAAGTTCAGTGCATGAAGCTATTTACACAAGTATTATTACAGTTTATAACCCACCCATTGATTTTGGCGCGATTTTATTGTTTACTATACGTCACGTGGTGCAAAATCACAGGAAAGGTATCACGCAATAACCCCCGTCCGCGTCGATACTTGCCCTCCGATTTTTTCCCAGCAAAAATAAAAAAACACAGTCAATACAAGAGTGTCAACTTATCCGTTCTCCTATTTACATGGAAGGAAATCAAACTCGTTTTTTTTGCTTGCTCGCGTCAATCACGCGCATTCGCCATCAGATCACCACTGGCTTTTTTTGTTTGTTTACGCGCAGTTTAATTGCGATGTGGAAATTAATGGAAGGGTTATAAAATAAATAAACCCTGTTCTGGCTTGCTGGTATGTCGGCTGATAATGTCCTTGGCTGAGAGATTGTCCTCAAAATTTCATATTTGCCCTCAAGGCTTCGCTTCTCGGCCAAATACTCATTTTTCGGACAATCTCTCAGCCGCGGACATTATCAGCCGACATACCAGCCGCCCGAAGGCGTTTATTTACTAAATATCGCTGGCAGTGCCGGTAGGCAAGATAAGGCGAATCCTGTGTTCTGATTGGCTTTCAACTCGTTTAAGGTTTTGTCCCATTGTTAATTTGTAAGAAAGCGGGGTTAGCTCTGTTTGATGAAGCATTTGGACCGAGTGCTATGTCCTTTTTTTTTTTGCATATTTAATACCTTACGTGCTTTTCTTCGTTTTGACAGACTGCAATGCTTACTTTGAAATTCCATTACTGCTCCCTGGTGACATACGAGACTGCCTAAGAATTACGTGGCATGTAAACCGGCTGCATTTAATTATACAATGACATTTCTCCACCCGGGTTGCAGGAGTGTTATTTATATAGATGTTAACTTTGGAGAGATCAATCTGTTTACGCCATAGATGGAAGATAATGCATTTTATAGATATCAATGACTTATCTTTGATCACTCAAAGATAAGTCATTGAGTTTTACTTTGTGGAATTCGAAAGACAATCCTGCGAGAGTAGAACCGCCGCTTTTGTCAATCAGAAATCAGGAATGGCATAAAAACACTCGCTCGCGAAGCTGGTCATATGACAATGACGACTGAGGAGGTTTATTTTTTTCTTTTGTTTTTGTAGTTTTTTACCGTTAATTACGTCACCAATGTTGACATTGTAACTCTTTCCAGGTATGGTGTTTGTGTTATTTCCTGCCGCTGACACAGCAGCCGATGCTGTAAATAAATTAAAAAATTCCACTATGGACAACAAAGAGCTGTTTGTGAGAGTCCTACCCACTATTCATGTAAGTAGCTGCAAATTCAAGAGCAAAGGTTTTTCTCTAGAGTATTTCTGGAAGTAGTCAAAAAAAAAAGCTAAAAACAAAGAGGATTGACCTGAATCAAAAAAGGAGTGATGCTTATCCTGTCGTTTTTGTTTCTTCCTTCTTGTAGCCTGGGCTGTTCCCCCCTGGAAGCCAACCCCTTCTAGTACTGGTTAACTCCAGAAGTGGAGGTGGTCAGGGGGCCGACATGTCAGCAGCTTTCCAGAGACTGCTCAACCGTCATCAAGTGTACAGCCTCACAGAAGGGGGCCCATTATTAGGGTATGTTTAACTCCTGCCCTTCGTATCTAGAAAACTGTTTTTTGCAATTGAAGTTGAAGTTTATTCATTACTAAGTACGTAGCAGTTCGAAAACTGATTTGTGTATTTACATAACAAATATTAAGTCACTGTGATACAAATCTAATTTTGTCGTTTAAGTTGCATCTTGATCAGTTAGAGCTATTTTATACCCAATGCTACTAGCCTTGTTTTCTTCTCTCATCTTTGTCCCGTGGTCTAGAATTGATTATTGTGTTTGTTTTAGATTTTACGCTTTCAGATCTATTCCTGATTTTCGTGTCTTGATCTGTGGTGGTGATGGGACAGTTGGCTGGGTGTTGTCGTGTTTGGATGATGTTGTTCAAGAGTTGAAGTGCAAGTTACCTGCATCAGCAGTACTTCCTCTTGGCACTGGTAAGTGGATTGTTACAAGTGACTCTTGTAAACTGCGAGTTAGAGAAAATTTCTTTCCAGAGTCGAACATAAAGCCTTGTCTAGGTTTTGTTGTACTGGGCTGTGTGATCGATCTCAAGACTCTTGCGACAAACTTGGTCAATTGGATGGAAATCTAAAACTAGCCTCGACTTTGCCTCACGTGCTTCTAAGGGATGGACACTTTAAAAAGTCGTGCAAACTTTCCAGTTTAATTGTTTAGGCCTCAACAGCCTTTGTATTTAAAAGAAGATCAACGAACGATCAGCGATAATTATTCGAAGCTTAATGCTTCATGTGACAATTAAATGAGCGTTTCCAGCACGTGGTTGACAACTAGAGGTTTACAGTGATAGACAAACCGCTATGACGCATTTGAAAAGCTGTCGTTTCAATCGTTAGCCCTTCCTCGGAGTAAAGTAGATGGAGAATAGGTTGGAAATTGCCTGAGACTCTTGACTTCGGGACAAGCCATTACTCATCGCCTATGAGGAATTTTAATATTCTTAAGATTTCCCCCTTTGTACTCTGTTGGGAAGGACTGACGCCCACTCCCCTCTCGTGATTGATAATTTCTTTGTGGAGATTTCGTTAGTGGATACAGATTGAGATGGAAGTTGGATGAGATTCTCAGCTTGCATGTACTGATCTCTCTAGTGTTCTTCTTAGTGGATAGATAATGTGTGGGAAACTAAATCAGATTGTAAACGTACAGGTAATGATCTCTCTCGTATCCTCCATTGGGGAAGTGGTTACTCTGGCGGCGAGAGTCCTGTATCGCTACTCATGGCCATTGAACAGGCTCACGAAGTGTTTCTTGATAGATGGTGTGTCATGTTTGACTCCGTGGACACTAACGTTCCTGACACACTGTCAAACGACAGCGCACTTGGTTCGATGGGAGGAAGAGAGGACGATCCTAGTATTTTTACGATGAATAACTACTTTGGCATCGGAATTGGAGCTGAGCTTTGTTTAGATTTTCATCTTCAGAGAGAGGAAGCACCTGATAAATTCCATAGCAGGTGAGGATGCAAAAAAAGTAAATCTACTTGTTACAGTAGTTTTACATCCGCTCGATTTAAGGAACAGTGTTGATTGCTAAGGCTATTGGATGGCACTTGCAATTGATAACAAATGTTTCATAGTCTTCTGAGTTGTTCTCTTTGTCGTCTGTATTTCGAATTCATCTGTGGGAATGTGCGTGCCCGACTCTATTTATCACTTTAGATGTCTTACAGACTACCTCCCCCTTCCCACCCTCCAAAGGTTATTAACGGACACGGAGCAGTCAAACGTCCAATAGATTTTAACTTCCTTCGTAAGCGCTTTTGAAAGTGGATAGGTTAGAAAACTTCGACCTTGCGTTTTATGATTTATTGTAAGTAAGAGTTCGTCGATTCTGTGATTTTTCTTTTTTCAGGCTTCATAACAAAGGAGTTTACTTTAGAGCAGGGATAAAGAAAATGGTCAAAGGCTACTCGCGGACATTTACTCACGAAGTCGAAATAGAGGTGATTAATCTGTAGAACGTAGATATTGGAATAGCTTACATGGTTGCCTTCATGGGATGAATTCGGTATTCTTAGAAAGCGTCTCTTTACCCACAGCGAACGGCCGAATAAACCCGACAAAATCCCGCGAAAGGGGAAGGGGGAGGATGTTAATCTACGATGAATTAGCATCACAATCAGGTGGAATAGCAATAGTTACAGTAGCCTCACTTTGCGAAAGCGTTAAAAGCTTCTATACTGGGAAGGTGTTTGTCTTGTTTACAAACTTAACTCATTTAATATTGAGTGTTGTCCTAAAATCATCATCGTTTGTCAGTTGTATTCAACACTGAGTGATTGAACGCCAAGTAGTTGAAGGCGTTTGTCTTAAAAATTTAACGCCCGAATGAGATGGTTTTTGGAGTATCCCTTGGTACTTTTTTTCCTGTTGTACTCCTTACGGTTCCAGTGATCTATCTTTCTCTCGTTTCTCAGCATTTTCATTTCTAATTTTCTGTTTCGCTACAGATTGATGGCAAAAAAATTGACTTACCAACACTAGAAGGAATTGTTATTCTTAACATAGGCAGGTTAGTGAAAGCTGGAAGTTGAAGTCAGTGAAAAGAATTCGAATCAGTGTTGCAGTGGTGAAATTTCCAATTGAGTGGATTGAGAAAACAGATAAGAATCGGTTTCAAAGCGTAATTTTAAGATGCTCAGTTTTCATCCTGAAGTCAAAATAGTACTATTTTAGGTCAACACGATGTATTTCATTTCATTAAAATCTGATTCCTTTACGGGAACGAAGAAGGTACAAAAAGTGGCCATTTTCGATATATCAAAATTCAAACTTGGCTGCCAGGATTGGGGGAACAAAACAAAGGAACAACATCGAGGTTGAGGGATGAATAATCAATTTCTTTAGTTGTATACCCCAAGCCTCAGAGCCATGCTAGCATTTTAATAAATCGAAAATGGCCTAATTGTCTCGCGCTCGTCATGTGACTTTGCAGCCCGGTCGGATGTAGCACCCAGACTGTATCTGGCTGGAAGGCATGGGTTCGAATCTAGTTAAAGTTGAACTTTAAAGTTTTCTTTTCTGATTTTTCATTGGTAGCAGTTCAGGTGCGAGTATCGCTTCTATACACGTGAGGGATTTTTTTTTCATTTGTATTTAGTTTTCCCTTTAATTTTTTATAATTTCTTTTGTCCGACTAGTTGGGGAGCAGGTACGGATGCATGGGGACCAGACAAAGAAGATGTATGTAATACGACTTGAATTTAGCATTGATCTCTGTCCTTTTTGTCCCAGGCAAGTGAGGTCTTTAAAAACACGCAGTCGAGACAATCGCTATATCTGCCGACATACATCTCGGCCGATATATCAATCGAGTCGCGACCGAGTATCGACCGAGTCTCAAATGAGTATCGGTCGAGTATCGACCAACTCTCGCCCGATATACCGACCGATATATCGTTTAAGAACACCTACACAGAAGTAATCACAAGGGCCAACCAGAAAAGACAAAATTGCAAGTACATGTAGCCAACGAGAACGCCATCATTTGTGTGTACGAATGTTGCAAATGACCAAAACACGGTGGTTTTGGTTTTGTTCCTGATTAGTTCAGATGGTGACTTGAGATATCTGGACCAATCACAAAGCAAAGTTAATCAAAACAGATGCGATCCCGGATTCCTCTTCGACTCGTAATTGAGAATTGCTGACTCTGTTTGCAGGGTTATGCCTCAGCTTGTCACTGTGACGGTCTTGTAGAGGTAGTTGGACTTCAGGGAGTCATGCACATGGTAAGTCAGAATCACTTCCGGCTTTGCCTTTTATGCCCTAACATCAGCAGGTGGATTCTCTATACAGTTCTCTCCAATCTGCACCACGTGATGTTTCACTACTAACTGCCTTATTTTTTGTACCCAGCCTTGTCATTTCTTACGTATGTGGATCGGAAACGTTTTCATTTAGCAGTGAATATGAAGATGAGTGTTTTTTTTTTTTCTTTTTTACTTATAGGGTCAAATTCAAAGTGGAATCAGGACTGGTATCCGACTGGCACAGGGAGCCCAGGTAAAGATTTCTCGTTGTAATCCAGTAAACTAATGCAGCCATAAGTCAGTTATTCTCTCTTATTTTTATCTTGTCATTCTTGTTTGTCACATTACCATGTTGGCGAAGAATGATTTCCACCCTTCCCCAAGCCCACGTGTAACCGTACCCTCCCTTTTGTTTCTCCACGGGGCGGGAAGAGTACGGCTACGGCTACACGTGGGTATTCTTTTTCGTTCTCCCCTGAGAAGAAAGAGCGCGAGCTCTGGTTTTCGAACATCGGCTAGGGAAAAATAGGGTATTTTGCCCAAGTAACCAATAAGTATAGGCAATGACACGATTTCGAGTGCAGTTGGGTGTTAATGAGCCTGAGTAAATTTCTCAAAGACAGCAAAATTGCCCCAATAGCGTAGTTCCATTTCTCTGTATAGAAAATACACAACTCACAATTCCACCATTCGCTCTAACGAGGGACTAACGCTCGAAACGTCAGCTTCAAACACCCTCCATGGTGGTCAATCTGTAATATCAACTCAGCTGATAAAACCAAATTATGTTCTAATATCTCCACCGACGCAGCAGCACAGTTTCTTTAGAAACTGACCCTCTTTATTCACGCACTTCGATCCTTTTTTATCCATTATTATGATTTTTATTACAGATAAATATCAAATTAAAATCAGAGATGCCTGTACAAATAGATGGTGAACCTTGGATGCAGCCTCCGGGTAATGTGATCGTGCGGCCCATACTAACACAGGTATTGTACAGAAAACTGTGTAATAACTTTGTTAAAGACTACTGGCCGGAGAAAATAAAAGGCTCGGATCTCTGTGATAAAGTTGCACGTGGGACATCCCGGAAACCAATTTAATCTTATCCTTTTTTTAGCTAAGAAGCATATGTGTTTTTTTTTAACATTGACATCCAAGAATTCAGTTAAAGTTTATAACCGGACTACTTTAGTCAGAGTTCTTACTTAAATATATATATATATATATATATATATTGGTAGAGCAAAAACGGCTAACGAACACTTCTCGAAATTTCCTCTCTAGTTCATTTTACTTCTTGTTTTCTTTAGGCACTGATGCTTTCAAAGAGGAAAGTTAAAGTGAAAAACCTAAGAAGACCTTCAAGCTCGTCTCGTCGTCCTTCAACTCCCAGCGCAACGAGAACTATTTTTTATGACGATTAAACAGAGTTTTCCCGGGCCTTTTCTCACGGAAGAAAATAATCTTACATATAAAAGTTACTCACAATTATAGCCGCTTCATTAGAAACTATGCTGAAGATTTGTAGCAGCTCTGATTTTTATTTAACTTGTTTATCTTGCAAAGTTCATCTAGTAAGGTATTGTTTCAGCCGAGAAAATGTAATTTAAATTTTGAAGAAAACTATTGTCATTTGTATAGCTCTGGTTGTACGCTGTCTTGCTGACGTCTGTAAATATAAATAGTTCAGACTAAAATACGTCTTCATCAGGCGTCACCACTCGAACCTCTTCGCTGTAACTGACCTTTTATGACAGAGCTTAAGAACGAAATGTCACGTCAAAGGTACGCAGTCAACAACGCGGGCTCAAGCATACGTGGTTTAAAATTTAGCGAAATTTGCGGAAAGAAAAAGGAGCTAACATTTGAAACTAAGGCATTTTGTTGTCGTCGAAGACATTTTCCTATTTCCAAAGTTTTAAACGAGAAAATTTGTTTTGGAAAATATTTAAGGGGTGTACAAAGTTTTTGAAGTTTTCTGTAAAACAAAAGCGGCAAGGAAAACGACGCCTAGAAGCAACAGAATTGAAAATCAACAAGGCAAACGACTCAAAATCAGTTTTCCTGCGGGAAAATCTGGTGCGTGCGCATACGTTCTTCAGCTCTATTACCATTTCTGCTGTTGGACTCCATTTGTAGCAACGGCCACAATACTTTCATTGAAGTGGTATAAAGTAATTCAGAAACTGCGTTACAGCCAGACTCGGTCTTTCTCTACTCGCTCGTAAAAGCGCATAGGCGTCGTAGTCGACAATACGCGCTAAAGAACCAAACTCATACCATGCTATTCTACAGTCATGTCAAAAGTACAAATTAAAGTGATAAAACCTCTGTCTTGAGGTGGAGTTCAAAGCTTAGCTTGCCCCACCAATTTATACCATTTTCAAAGAAATAAACATTTGCGCCTTTAAATTTATTGGAATGTGTCATTATAAAAAAATAGATTAATGTAGTTGTGTTCCGAAGGAATTAAATTTGTGAAATAACCTTTTCATGGCATTTTTTTTTTGTTCTCTTTAGAGGCAAAGCGGCTGTTGGGCTCGGAGAAGAGAGGTGACGCCTTTCTTCGAATTAAGAAACATTCAAACAGAATAATTTATTAAAACGAATGTTCGATATTATGAGTAATTCAAGGCCATTTACCTACCCCCTCACCCAGGCCATTTACCTACCCCCTCACCCAGTGCGATCAAGGCGCGCTTAGGACAAGAGATACAGAAATCATTTTTGTATCAGTTCACTTTAAGACAGGCCATTGTTACACATAATCCATACTGTGGATGAAATTGAAGCGAGACTTCGAAACTTCCGAAAGGGTAAACCATGAACGGACTCATGTGTAAGGTCTCTCAGATGTTTTATTGAAGGCTTCGCTTTACAATAAATCTTAACTTGGTGTCACTTTCCTCTAAATGCCACTTTTGCTTCAAAGATATTCTTACAGTAAACTAGTCATGTTTGATGAACACGTTTGAACAAAGCTTTCAAACAGTTTGAATACCACATAAACAATGAACTACAATTCTCGATATGAGTTAAAAAAAATTTAAAAATGAACTACAAAATTAGACTTTAAAACGCTACCAAATACCTATTTTTCTTTTTTTTTTTTTTTTTTTTTGTGTTATGGTTAAAATCAATAATAATGACGAATAATGTTAAAAAAGTGAGAGACGTCACTGCAACTCCCAATGATTATAATGTTTGTAAACGAGTTAAAAATTCTAAAAATGAGCTATTTAGATCATTCGTATTCTATAAAAAAATCTGTAACAACCGACGTCTTACCCGTTATATTTTCCTGTTTTTCTCTTCCTTTTTTGTCTACTTTCATCGGTTTTATTCATTTAGTTTAATTTAAATTAAATGGCGTAAAACTCTCTCATGCCAGTTGTGGGAATGAACCATTCAAATTGCCGTTGTTACTCGTTACCCAAACATCTTTCTTTTTTTTTTTTTTTTCTTTCTTTTTTATAATCTGCGCTCATGACAAACGTCGAAACATTGCAGAACTGACGTTACTCTACCTTTAACTACCGTAATGTCCTCATGAGAGTTACAAAAATTCAAGAAATGAGCTACTTAGATCATTTTATATCTACCAAGTCTTTCATAAGTAACGTCTTTACCAGTAAGTTTTTCAATTTTTCTGCATTTTTACCTTAGTTTGTAATTTTTAATTAAAGATACTTGTGAAATGTAACAATTTGACACGTAATCTGTAAGTAATTAACTATTTAGATTAGCAGCCTGCTACCAAATATGTTGTGAATGATGTTTTGACCGGTACACTTGTCTAATTCTTTCTTGTCAAATGTTAGATGCTTCATCGTTCTCAACGATTAAAACGCAATCTGAAAGCGAATTACTCTTAAACGATTTAAACAAAATTCTAGATATGAGCTATCTAAATCTTTGTTTTACTGATAAATCTCTGATAATTCTTATAAAGCGCGTTGATGTTTTACTATTGTGATCGCATCATCAGCCTGTTTGTATTCTTTCAATATTAGATGTACTGATCTGAATTTGGTATCAAGCGGAAAAATTTAGAAAAACTTCTGATAATTCTTATTAAAGCGCGTTGATGTTCTACTATTGTAGAACATCTATTGTAACCCTTTTTGTTCTTTTCAATATTACATGTATTGATCTAAATTTGGTATCAAGCAGAAAAATTCGGAAAAGAGAGACGTAAAATTCTGAGATAGTCTTGACCCGTACATGTGTCTGAGTTGTTCTTGTCATAGATGTTTTTTCCTTTTCCTTTCCAACGAAAAGCAATTATAGGGCCAGTGATTCTCTCAAACGAGTAAAAAAACTTTCTTGATATGAGCTTTTAGATCATTGTTATACTGCCGCTCAAATTTCTGATAATTGATTTAACGGATTTCCCCCAATTAAATTCTAGGTGTTTGTTCAATATTTGCTTGCCTGTTTTCTAAACTAGAGATACCATTGAAACTGAATTTTCGAAAGTTAATATAAGCGTTAATTAAACATTTGCTTCGGTCAGCTATCATGATTCATGTCCTATTATGAAATCGCAGTTTTGGGAAAAACTGAGATAGAAGTGTGGAAGGAAAGTAATCAGGTCATCGAATCCCTTTTAAACTGAGAACAAGCTCTGAACAAGCTAAAAAATTACCATGGTAATGAGCCAAACATTAAGCCTAAAACCGGTGGAGCATTTCTAACCAATATATTTACTCAGCTGTATTATTACTGATAATAGGGAATAACCTCAATGGATAGATCAGCATGCAGACTGAAATGTCTTATTATATTGGGAGCGTAGCCAGCTTTTCGACTTGTTGCAGGCCTGTACCATGAGAAATTTCAAATTTTGTTTCAAAATTTGCAAGAGTTATGTTTTAAGAGTCAAACAGGCGAAAGACAAATTGTACAACCAGCTGTACAGGATTTTAGACTGGCTTCACCCGTGATATCGTTGTGTTTCCCTTTATCCTTTAGGTTTGAATGTGGTCTAAGAACTATGGTCTATAGAAACATGCTAAGAGTAATAGACTTGAATATTAGGTGGACATACATGTTACAAGTGACAAAAAACGTAACAGAAAATCAAACAAAACATATACATAGCAAAATGTTACAACTGACAAAAACAAACAAACACAAAATACAAACAAACAAAAAACAAACACAACAAAACGAAACGAAGTTAGACTGCCACTATACGCCTACTTAGATATCCTACCTATGTAACCATATAAGGAAGATATCAGACAACAAGCTTACTAGTTAACTAATGTAAACATTAAACTGATTAAAGAAAAAGAGATTAAAAACAGATTTTCTGACTGAGATATTGCCATAGACAGTAAATATAGATTCCTACTCAAGAACTATTTTCCCTTTTCCTTGAATCTTTTAATTATTCTGTAGCCCTCGAGGTGTCCATACTAATGGTAATGCTTTTGGCTCTTGTTAAATGTCTGAGACAAAGGGAAAAAGCACACTAATTATTGAAAACAAAACCAGTTGGTTGCTTGATCTGCCGAGCCGGCAGTCCGTTAATCGGTATAATAAGCACCTTGGTCCAGGAAGCCATAATATAAATTAGTTAGTCTATAACCATGCCCACTGGTCAGGCGGACAATCTGCCAGATAGTCAGCCTTTGTCACTCAGCTACAGCTCAGCTAGTTAATTTAATCTCACAGCTTATTTGTCAGCTAGCCAGGTAGTCAGTTGACCAGATTGTCAATCAGTAAGCTGGTTAGTAAATTAAGGACCACACGCAAGTATGAACTTATAACCATATGGAACGAGAGAACTCCTCAGTGCAGCCCAATAGCCACCTAGCAGTTTTTTTTTATTGTACGTCAACTTATGAAGCATTGTGTAGACCACAATTAGTACATGGTGGTTAATTTATAAGGAGAGTTACCTTTCTCTGCGACGTCCATGTTAGGCTCAGGCGCATTCTCTTCTTCTTCATCTTCAGAAATGATGTAATAGAAAAAAGTTACTTTAGTACTCAATCGTTCAATATTGTCTCTATTTAAGTTTCTTTAATAATTATTAGACCTTTGACCAATTTTTCCACCAGAATTTATCCAGTGATTACCAAGTTAAAAAAGATGCTTCAAGAATTCAAAAAATGTTTAATATCTTAAATACCTAATCAAAACCGCAATCACCTTTACCTTTGTCACTGGGCACTGGGATCTTTTCACTTGTTACTTGCTCCTTGGACTCACCAGCTATGTGAAAGGAAAGTTATCAATTACAAGTTTGCATAATTACAGTCACGGTTCTTCTGTGCGCTGGCAAATGAATGTAAATAACTGGTCTGCAGAACAAACCCGGCCCATGGCCTGCTATTAAGCCAGCAAATTGACCCAATTACTTGTGAAGCTCATAACACATGTTATACAGCGTATTAAAATGTGTCTCTAAAAAGCAAATCATTGTCTTTACCTTCCTCAGTTGGTCTTTTGTGTTCAGGTGTACTTTCACCTTCTTGATCTGCACGAGTACGATTGAAAAAAGAAATGTACTTATTGAATTATGTTCATTTGAATACTTGTAATATTGCAAAGTGAGCGAGAATTGTGGGTGGATCACAAGGAACAGCACATAACCTGAATATTCGATAATATTAAGATAGCGCCTTAACCTCCCAAGGACTAATCAATAACCACTCTCTCTGTCTCCTTTACCTTGGTCACTAGACACTGGAATCTCTTCACTCTCCATCTGCTCCTCAGATTCACCAGCTGCGTGAAAGCAAAGTTGTTCATTAGAATGAATTATGTGTTCCTTTAAGGATTTCATCGAGAATTACAGTCATTCTCACTGCGTTGGCTAACACAAATGCCTTCATATAGATACGGGAGCCTTGATATACATCTGACTCACTGCCCGCTTTCAAGCCAGAAAATTGGCTCAGCTGGATGTTAAGTTACGAAAAACCTTGTTCTGTAGGCGGGAATAAATGCAAGATATGTTGGACAGTGTAAAGTTCCTGAAAAGCGACTAATTTTTTTTTACCTTTTCCAGTTGGCTCTTTAGGCTCAGGCTTACTTTCTCCATCACCTGCGCAAATACATTTAGAATAGATTGTGTTAATTCAATTATATAGATTTGATTAGAACTTTCGAAACTTTTACATAAGTGGTGAACTATTACCTACTTTTCTTCTTAAACTTCTTTCAAGAAAATTCTTTATTTGATGAAAAAGACATGAACTCTCAGTCGTTCAGTCTTGTGTTACTCAATCTTCAACCAATTCTTTTGTTTTACGAATGTGTTTGGAAAATTCTCCACTATAGCTTTTCCTGTGACTTATAAGATAAAAGAGATTCTTCAATAACAGGGTGCCTTGGCATCTCGAGTAACTTATCAAAACTATTCTCTCCTTTACCTTTGTCGCTAGGCCCTGGAATCTCTTCTTTCTTCACCTGCTCCTCAGATTCACTAGCTGTGTGAAAATAAAGTTGTTATAAAGTTGCATAGGATTTCATCGAGAACTGCTGTCACTGTCACTGCGTAGGCTAACACGTCTTCAACTAGTTACTAGGGTGTTTATAGATGACCCGGCCCACTGCCCGCTATCAAATTAAAAACTAACAAACTGGTTTATGCAGTGATGACTCTGATTTTCACCACAAAACAGAGTCAATGTGTCAGTTTTTCGATAAACGTGGTTACCCTGTTTCTGTCGTTTAAGCGGATTACCACCGCGCCCAACTTATTGATCGACATTCAGCACTACAAACGTCGCATAAGGAGGATTCCGACCGCATTCCATTCACTCTCACGTTTCACCCTCACAACCACTCAGTTAAATCCATCATTCTTAAAAACTTTAAATTACTTCAAAACGATTCAGAGACAAGCACTATCTTTTCGCAGCCTCCCCTCATTTCATTCAAACGTGACAAAAACATAGGCAATTTTATGGTCAGAAGTTCTTTTCAGACTAATGACCAACCAGGCACTTTTAAATGCACTCGTGCACGATGCAAAACGTGTCCTTTCACTCACAACACTGATAAAATATCGGGACCTAAACGATTCATTAAGATCACCGATCACTTCACGTGTACCTCCGCCAATGTAATCTATTGCATAACTTGCACTTATTGCAAAAAGATATACATCGGCGAAACAGGCAGAAGACTGGGTGATCGATTCCGTGAACACCTTCCAGACGTGGAAAGGAATGACAAGGACACATCGAAACCAGTCGCTAGACATTTTAATTTACCTAATCATTCTAAGCAACATATGGCAATCTGCGGTCTTTCCTTACACTTAGGTAGCACGGAAAGCCGTAAAAATCGTGAACAAAAGGTCATCTTTCAAACCGGCAGTCTAAATCCCACAGGGATCGACGAACGCTTTTCATTCCACTAATTTATTCTTGTTTTTCTCGTTGCCATGCTCCCACCAATAACGTAGTTCCATTCTCTGCCTTTAAAAGCACACACAACCCACAATTCCTCTATTCGCTCCGACGAAGGGCTAACGCTCGAAACTTCAGCTTTTGTAATCGTTACGGTGGCCGGTTTACCACTTCAACTTAGTTGATATATTCAAATTAATTCGTTACTCCCACCGACACAGCCCCAAACAGTTTCTTTCGAAAATATCAGCCTTTATTCATTGGCATGCATGTAGTTAGTCGTTAACATCATGAAAAAATGACTTTCAATGAAGGTGCAAATAAATGAAACACTCGCTTTTCTAGAACTACTTTCTATTGAAAGTATTCAGATGGTATGAATAGTAAGGTATTGTGCTCGTTTAGACCAGCCATAATTGCCATATATTTCAGCTGTTGTATGAACAGGTGTAAGTTACACTACGATGACCGTCCATCATTTAAGAAGAGCTCTTGCAAGTACCCTTGCCTTCAGTCACTTCTGTTTTCTGTCTGTAGATCCACCATAATAATTAATTCCAAATAAAATAGTACTTTAAAGGAACTAGTCAATTCTGAACACCAGAACGGTCCATCGGTGTTAAACACTTCTACTTACAGAGGTAGTCAGTTATTACCTTCTTTTTTAAGCTTCTTCAGAGAATGATTAATTTGATAGAATAGTGCAATATTACTCAGTAATATTTTGTTTTAGTTAAGCGTTCTTAAAAAGTCATTAATCTTTAGCCAATATCTCCAGTAGAATTTTTCCAGTGACTATCAAAGTAAAAGTGAGGCTTCGATACCCTAGAAAGTGGCTCAACCCCTTGAATGACCAGTCAAAAATAATTTTCTCTCCTTTACCTTTGTCACTGGGCCCTGCAATCTCTTCGCTTCCCACCTGCTCCTTAGATTCGCCAGCTGTATGAAAGCAAAGTTAGAATAAAGTATGAATGCCTTCAAGGTTATGTTTTGGACTTATGTCATAATGTCATATGGACTCTCACAGTCACTGTGTAGGCTAACACAATTCCTGCCAAATAAAGATATGAAGCGGTCTACATAGAAAACCCACTGCCCGCTTTTAGGCAAGCAATTTGGTCCAGTTAGCAAGATGCCAAGTTCATGAGCAGCATGCACTGTTACCGAGAGTAAAGGCGACATCTGTTAAACAATTAGGAGTTCAAAAAATCAATTCATTGTTTTTTAACTTCGGGAGTGGGTTTTCCAGGCTCAGTCTTAATTTTTCCTTCTTGAACTGCACCAATGGGTTTAAAATAGATTGCAATAATAGAATTATTTACATTTGATCTCTTACACTCGCTGAAATTATCGAGAACTCTGGGTGGGGCACCAAAACATAACATCACTTTTGGAGGGTGTTTAAACATTCAGCTGTTGACTACCATCACTTCTTAAAATTTTGTTCAAGGACCACCAATTTTCTTCATAACTTTTGTCTTTGTTACCTCTCGTCCTGCGGGATAAGTGCGATGAGTGCATGCCCTTGACCTACTTGTAACTGCCCCGTTAACATTTTCAAAGCGTTAACAAAAAAAAAGTAAAAATAATAAAAAAATAACTAAAGACCAAGCTGGTGTTCGCTTTTCCTTACATAAATAGTGAACAATTAATTACCTTTTCGTCTTTTTCGTCGGTGCTGGCTTTCTCCATGGTGAACAGTAACTGCAGCAATATAAACAACACCTTTCATTTGACTAAATTGCGGTTGTTTCGTAGACGCTCAAAAGTTAATTACTCACCTTATTCGAGTCTTGCTAACAAGTATGTATAAACATAACTACGTACCAATTTAAGGTAATTTGTTACGAGAGCAAGAACAGCTCTATGCAACATGCATTCACTGACGAGCCTCAGTTTTTACAACACACTCATACAATTATCTTACTTAAATTCAGCCACACTGAATATGATCCTTTGAAGGTTTTAACCAAGTGTTGCTCATTTCCTAAGAAGACATTTTTTTACGAGTACCTTTGACATGCATGCTACTAGTTTTGTGAAATTTCCTTTAGTTCGTCAGTTTAACTGGCAATTTTCTCTGACAACCGCAAACTTGCCAATAAGAGGTTTTTCGATTGCGCTGATCCGTTAGGTTCAGTAAGAAAGGAAGGAAATACTAACCTACTCTCATGAACTTATTCATAAGACAGACGTAGAATCTGTGATTTATTTGGTGATTATGACGTTAATAATACGCAATACCGATCTTGTTTGTATGACGGAAAAAGAAACAGTAGAGTCAAAGATTCCATGCACCAGCTTGATAGTACCAGTCAATTCTTTGAGTGGTACAAAGCATTCCTTAATTTAATGTTCTGTAAAATAGTATACTCTCCTTCAAAATAAATGAAAATTAAAATGGCCTTATACCTTTCACAGTCTTTTTAGTGGCTGGTTGGATGTCAAAATCATCGTCATAATCTGTTTCAAGGAACACGTAGAGTAAACCATTACATGATGCGTTTGGTTTGTGTTTTCTACTTGAATATATTACTATACTAATGCATTATACATGCGGTAATATTCTTGTTTATTATCCAACTACACTCCGTAGAGTAGAATTTATGCTACGTTATTGGTGGGAACATGGCAACGAGAAAAACAAGAATAAATTAGTGGAATGAAAAGCGATTTAGATTTGATTTAGACTGCCGGTTTGAAAGATGAGCTTTTGTTCACGATTTTTACGGCTTTCCGTGCTACCTAAGTGTAAAAAAGGACCGCAGATTGCCATATGTTGCTTAGAATGATTAGGTAAATTAAAGTGTCTAGCAACTGGTTTCGATGTGTCCTTGTCATTCTTTTCCACGTCTCGAAGGTGTTCTCGGAATCGGTCACCTAGTCTTCTGCCTGTTTCGCCGATGTATATCTTTTTGCAATAAGTGCAAGTTATGCAATAGATTACATTGACGGAAGTTTTCAATCCACTAATTTTCATTCCACTAATTTATTCCACTAATTTTCATTCCACTGCTTTATTCTTGTTTTTCTCGTTGTCATGTTCCCACCAATAACGAAGCTCCATTTTCTGCCTTTAAAAGCACACACAACCCACAATTCCTCTATTCGCTCCGACGAAGGGCTAACGCTCGAAACTTCAGCTTTTGTAATCGTTACGGTGGCCAATTTACCATTTCAACTTTGTTGATATATCTAAATTATTTCGTTACTCCCACCGACGCAGCCCCAAACAGTTTCTTTCGAGACTATCAGCCTTTACACAACAAAACGTCTAATAAGATATATGTATTCTACTATTTATTGATTGATGAATATATTACTAAGTAACCCAGTTATTAAAAAGAAGACCTTACATACTTTTGTTCAAGTTTACTGTTAGCTTTACATTCAAAACTGGACGCGTGCAAGCGTAAAAAATTTGTAGCAAAGCTCTAGAAATCGCAATGAATTAGCTGAGTTCTCGATGGATGCAAACTTGTTATGTTACACAGCTCATATTTACATCTGCAAGATTGTGAGTTTTATATCCAGTAACAAGTAATAATACCTGAGGAAGATGCACTTTCATCCCCTCTACAGACTTGTTCCATCGCTGTCGACAAAGTTAAGGAATATTTTCAAGTTAGAGTTATTTATCATATAATAAAAACAAAAACTCAAAACAGAATAATTATAAACACTTATTGGATGAGATTTTTGTGATATCCGGAATAACCAAGGTAGAGGTAAGTGTTATCAGCTGAAGCCGAAGGCTGAGGCTGATAACACTAACCGAGAACTTGATTGTTCCGGATATCACAAAAACCTCATCCAATAATTGTTTTATTACACATTCGCCACTTTTGTCGATCTTTCAGTATTTTCCGAATCTTTATCTTCAAGTAATTTCTCAATTTCTCGCTGGGTCGATGATGCGAATCGAGAAGCCATTCTTACTTCGCTGTCCGTGAACTAGACATTGCTCCACCGGAAATCATACATTGCGCGCGCAACCTACAGATTATTCACTAATCTATAGGTACAGATTAGTGAATAATCTGTAGGTTGCGCTGTTTCCCAGAATTAACTGTGGGTATTTAGCCAATGTGAAGACAGATGGTGACTACAATGTATAATAATTATCAATACAGACGTATCATTCGTTTACTACAGCTGTGTCGTATGTAGGTACGAAGGTACCTTTCCTTCTATAATACAATGTGCAGGTTACTAATGGAAAGGGAGGGGCATCTCAAGAGTGGAGGGGTAGAAAGTCTCTAAGAAGACTATCGCCAGAAATTTTTAGTGTTATCTAAAGAAAAATATAAAGCTAGGTGAATTTGGTGTTCTTCATGCAGTTATCAACCAAAGTGAATGACACCAAAGCTCATCACATTTATGTCAGGTGGGAAAACCCTTCGTCAATCTTTTCTCTCTTAAAACGCACATAAAGAATGTATTAGAGCAGGAAAGGAATGCCGTGGTTTCGCTCTAGGTATTTCAAATTGAATCTGCAAATATTCTGGCAAATTTAGTTAATTAGGCTAAATATACCTGCCAAGGAAGTTGAGCTACAAAGTCAATCCCGGCATAACCATCAACATCACTATCACGGTTGCAAATTTTTCGAGTGGAATAATTTCCGTATGTTTCGCATTTGATTGTTTTACTTTAATTTTTGCAAAGTGCTTTTTGAATATGAGTACATAGACGGAGTACTGACCTAGTTGCGGATCAGGCAGTTCAGGGGCTTCCTCTACTGGGATTTCATGGTATTCTATTTCTTGCATTTCAATATGTTCTCCTATGAGGAAAAAAATTGGCGAACAAAAAAAGATTATAAAAGGGAAGAAAACAAAGTATAAATCAGTGACAATGAAAAAGGTTGCTGAAGACCGGACAGGGGATATTTCATATGTAATTACATTGAGAAAAACTATATCTTTACCCTCCTCGTTGTTAGCATGTGCACCTTCATTTCCAAAATGTCCCTGCTGATCATTTTCTGCTTCTTCTATTTCATAAAAGAACAACAATAAATCTCTCCTGATCTTCTCCAAACAGAGAATAAGCCACTGTCAGGCTTTTCCAACCAGTTATTACAATGAAAAACATTCTACAAGTGAGATTTGTATCTTTACCTTGAAACTGAAGACAGAGATTTATCGCTTTATATTTTGATAGTAACTTACAAATGTCCGCTCATATTTTCATTAAAATGGGTATGGTAAA
This sequence comes from Stylophora pistillata, assembly GCF_964205215.1. NCBI lineage: Eukaryota > Metazoa > Cnidaria > Anthozoa > Scleractinia > Pocilloporidae > Stylophora > Stylophora pistillata. The sequence continues at coordinate 42,770,013 of NC_142520.1, read as the reverse complement.
TGGCATCAATTTGTTTCAACATTCCTAGAACATGGTTTTGGAGATACCAATCTCCATAAATTGAATTTAAATAAGGATTTCTACCAGCGAAGCCCCCTCCCCCTCCCCCTCCCCCCCATGAAACTTGCTTTGCTCCTATTTCTATCCTTGAATTCAGAGTCACTCCCTTGATTGCTTTTCTTGCCTGTTCGTGCTTTAGCTCCTCGTGTTCTTCATTACAATCCCATTTTGTTCATTTCAATAATTTCCTCAGTTAGTCAAAATAAAAAATGAAAAAATACATCAGTTTTTACCATTTCAAAACATTTTCACTCTTATCCCCCTTCAAAGCCTTAGACGCAAAAAGATTTGAAACAAGGTACTAACACAAAACCTGTACAAAAATCGTTAAAACTTAAAGTTTGTTTATTTCAAGGTGTCGAACACGATTATTGTTATCATGGTATTTTAAAGTGGAACATAAAACTGTACCTTCTAGATTTTGTCCTCTGTTCAAAAAAGATCGAACATTGAACCACAGCTTCCTCAGTTTTGGTTTCAGTATAGCTTGCACCTACACATCAGAAATTTATGGGATAGTTAGTGTGAGACTCTTGAATAATCTCTATTAGTATATAGTAAAACGGTGGATAGCGTTGAAGGCGCGCTCTGATTGGCTAGTCAAACTCCGAATATCCTTTGCTATTTACCTCCGAGCAACTCGGGAAAAAATGGCGTCCCGGTTTGCATCGGTGACAAGCGGAGAAATCACTCAAATTAACGACGGTGGTGTATATTATCTCACTGTTTTAGTATATACTAAAACAACTATTCACCCCATTGTCGGGGGTTAGCGGTGGATATTTACTTCGCCGCTTTGCGGCTCGGTAAATATCCACCACTAACCACCTCCACTTTGGTGAATAGTTGTTAATTATATTTAAGTTGGTCTCCGTGGTCAAAATCAACTCTTTTTCATTTTTGTTTGTTATGTCAAACGTCACAGTTACAACATTAATTTGTCAGCCTGCTCTGACACGAAAGCAGATCTGAACATGGCAGTATGCCCTATTCAAAAGTAATAAAAAATAAACCTGTTACCTGTGGAGTAGAAAGCGTATACAGCAATGGGTTGACAGCTGAATTGATCGGCAGAGCGAACACTGCAATCCATACTGCCAGATCACCAGGCGGATCAAATGTTTTCTCGACGTGCGACTTGATGCCGATAGCAATGATTGGTATCCAACACAGGAAATCGGTCAGAATAATGAAGAACACTCTTTTGGCAAGTGCTCTTTCTCTTTTGGCCTGGGCACTTTGTGCTCTTGCTCGTATTTCACGAATAGTTCCATGTGCTCCGAGCTGTTTGCTTGACGACCATGATTTCAACAAGATGGCAATGTAAGCCACCATTATGAAGATAAAAAGAGAAAAATTCAAAACGATAAATATGGAAGTGGAGTATTCCCAGCCTTTTTGTAATTGCGGCGAAAGCTGCAGGGGCAGGCACACTACGTTCTTGCCATAATACCAGTCACCAAAGTAGTGCATTCCAGACAAGGGAAGGAATGCCATGACGCCCCCCACCAACCAGATGATTGCACACATTATACGAGTCTGCCTTGGTGTAATTTTGGCAAAAGTGTAGGGAAACACAACGTTCTTGAGCCTGTCCCATGCAATCAAAGAAATCATCATAACTGACACCTCACTTGAAAGGATAGACATGGCGCCATTGAAATGACAAAACCAGCCGGTGCGCCACTCGTAGTTGTGCAGGTAGTATTCCCCCGACCATCGTAGGTCTTTTATAGCTATAATGATAAGGTAAATACCCATGATGCCGTCTGAGATACCCAGATTCACCAACATGATAGACTGGACCACATTGTTATCAGGGAAAAAATACTGCCACCCAACAACAAACAAAGACCCAAACAACGACAGAAGACCGACAACCCAAAGACTTCTCCTTGGAGCAAGGTTACGGAACATGGAGTGACAGCTTGCGAAGTTGTCATTGAAAGAATAGTCGCAATCGGCATCCTGCCTGAAAAGATCGAGGTGGCAGCACATTAGGTTGGTGTCCAAAGTCCTAGATTTGGAAAAAAAAAAGAGAAGAAATATTCAACATTAATAACAACCTTACATGGATAGAAAACAATGGGCATTCAGTGATCCAGATACATTCAAGGTTAATGATCTGCAAACTATTAATAATTGTTGATTGATTGATACCATACACTCTTATTAGAACAGTTTTTTAGAGGGATAATTGAAGTAATTGTTTATTATGGACGGAGTCTTACACTCTGATAATGTGCTTCAACTGCTGGTTGAAAAATCCTCTAGGGAGCTCAGCCATCAGATTGTAGTGCATAAACCTGCAGTTTTGAAAAATAATCAGAAAAACATTAAGTTGGATTACATAGAAACTAAACCAAAAAAATTAATTTGGGTTACTCCAAAAAATGTATTTGAATTGGAAGAATGAGATTCATTTATTATTGTTAAAAAAAAAACAGAAAGCACAAAAAAAGAGGGAAACAAAAAAAACCAAGAACCCTAAATATTTCATAAGAAAACTCAGCTTTGTAATTAATTTTATGCAACAAAGTTTACTTGCTTAGATGAAAATCTCTCATTTGCCGTACACTTACAAAAATCGCAATTCGTGGGCAAAGGTGAAAGTCGTGCTGGAAACGTTTTGTATCTTATTGCCGAAGATATCTCTGAAACGAATAACATAATAACTCACAATTAGTTAGTAGACAGGGTCTCACGATTGTCTGTTTCCTCATAAATTTACATGGCACTGCTGTGAGACTATCTGGCTTTCAACCATGGGTGTCCGCGTTTTTCTTAAATCTAACCTTGGTTGCTAAAAGTATGTTCATAAAAGACCATATTTTTAGTCAAACATAAGTCACTACAGCAGTACTTTGTTAATCAGCTTATTTTTATTGACTTGATATTAAAATTTGTGAACTAAAATCTGAGATTTTAAATGCTTCTGTTATACTCTTTCCATTGGTTCAAGTATTCTATTTTTATTTTTCTATTTGTGATTCACTGTACTCACAGAGCTTTGAGGTTTTCGACGCCTTTAAAAATTTTGTCAGGCAAAGTCTCGATTTTGTTCTCTGAGAGATACCTTAAACAGGCGAAAGGAATAAAAGATATTCAATATAATACTGTAGCATAATATGATTGCAATTGGGTGTGGCACATTACATTTAATCGATGACAGATTTAACATTACAATAATCTTGTAATTTTGCTGTTATCAACTGAGTTCATAAATGTAAAATGGCCTCCGTAAAGAATTTAAAAAAGCTGACGTTTTGAGCGTTAGCCCCTCGCCAGAGCTGTGTATGGTTTGCGAATCCACTCATCTTGGGAAAAGGTTTCAACTCTGAGTGTACTTACAATTCGAACAACTTTACCAAGCCCTGGAACTGATCTTCATGAAGCCTCTCAATTTTATTGTAGTCCAATTTCCTGAAGAAAGCACCATGGAAAGTTTAGACTACATAATTATGCAGAAGTAGCTGTGGAGTGATATCTTTAACACTTTTTTTTTCTTTTTTTAGGTTACTACCGTAGTTCAGGTAAGGCAGTGACAATGCTTTCTCCAATAAAATAGCTCTCAGTTTTCATTTCTTACTCTTCAAAGAAAAACATCAGACATGAGAATAATACTTTCAAGGTTAAGCACGAAAAATCCCAAGTCTATTCCCAAGCGCCTTCATGAGGTCTATTGTTTAAAGCTGAATTTGGAAAAAGGTTTATGATCCATTTCCTGTTACAAATTACGAACTTATTGGGTAGTTTGATCCTCCAATACAATAATATTATATATAATATTTTAAAGGAAACTAATGTTTGCCTTCTGAAAGTATATTATAATTAGAGTTGTCATAATCTAGGAAGCTGTTGTATTTACCACATTCTAAAATTTTCAATACAATCTTTAATGTCAATAAGAATATTACTCACAGAAACTCTATCGCTGTAATGTTTCTGAAGATGTGCGGTGGCAGATTTCCAAGTTCGTTGTTTGACAAATCCCTACAAGAGATCCCCACAGTTACAAAGAATTTGCTAATGATAGAATTACCATCAACTGATTCATAGAATGATAATTATTGGCAGTTTGTGCTGAAAAACTTTCAAAAAGTGTCTTATTACTTGTGTAGTGGCCTCCCTTTTTCAATTTATTTCCCCCAAACCTTTAGCACATATTCCCAGGAAGAAGTCTTATGTCTTCAAATTCAGCTCAAGAAGACCCTAGCATATTAAACTTGCTAAGAACACAATAATAAAGAACAACTAGAACATGAGAACATCTGTCAACATCTTTTGAGAAAAAAATGACATGAAATATGTTTCCCTTATAAAAAATTAAAAAAGAAGCCAATCAAGGAAACATCCACTTTCGACATTTTTTTTTGGGCGGGGGGGGAGGGGAAACTCCTCACAGCAGTGAAATAATTATAAAATAAAACAAAACAAAGAAACAAAAAACAAAAACAAAAAAACAAAAAAATAGGTAGAAAAAAAATAGCAAAGTCACCGGAAGAAGAAAGATAATATCCAAATGCAAGCTATTTCTTTTGTCACAACTATTATTATTTTCATCATCATTATCATTACTATTATTATTGTTATTACTTTTATTACTATTACTATTTCATCATCTTTACTATAATTATTACTATTGCTATTATTCAACAACAAACATATGAAACATATGTGTGAACTGCGGTTATGAGACGTATATGAGAACGATCCTTCGCAGTAAAGCACTATTTGAGCAATAGTGAAAATCAGACCTGAAAATAATTTCAGGCCTGTACGGGACTCGAACCACTGACCTCTGCGATACTAGTGCAGCGCTCTACCAATTGAGCTAACGAGCCAACTGGGAGCAGGCCATCAAATTAATTCGATATAAACCCGTAGATGATAAATCAAACAACAACAACATCTACGGGTTTATATCGAATTAATTTGATGGCCTGCTCCCAGTTGGCTTGTTAGCTCAATTGGTAGAGCGCTGCACTAGTATCGCAGAGGTCAGTGGTTCGAGTCCCGTACAGGCCTGAAATTTTTTTCAGGTCTGATTTTCACTATTGCTCAAATAGTGCTTTACTGCGAAGGATCGTTCTCATATACGTCTCATAACCGCAGTTCACACATATGTTTCATATGTTTGTTGTTGTTTGATTTATCATCTACGGGTTTATATCGAATTAATTTGATGGCTTGCTCCCAGTTGGCTTGTTAGCTCAATTGGTAGAGCGCTGCACTAGTATCGCAGAGGTCAGTGGTTCGAGTCCCGTACAGGCCTGAAATTTTTTTCAGGTCTGATTTTCACTATTGCTCAAATAGTGCTTTACTGCGAAGGATCGTTCTCATATACATTGCTATTATTACTAGCAAATATATAAAATAATACCTTAGTAATTATTTTATTCTATTAATTGTAGGTGTCCCCTATTAGTAGAGGGCTTGCCTCTCGGCTAGCTTATTTTCCTGACACTTAAATAAAGTTTCTATCTATAGATCTATCTATCTATCTAATAGCAAAATTATCCGGCTGGCGCAGGTATAGGTTAATGGTTTATCATATGTTAAAAGCTTGTACTTCATTCAGCAGAAAGAAACCTAGGAGTTGTTGAGGCTGCTATTATACAGAAGCTTTTAAACTTTTAAACCTCCAAGTACCTTAGCATTACTTTACAAAGCACATCAACTGCATAAAATAGCATTCTGTTATTCATCTACATGATCAAATTTACAAAGTCAAGCTGGAAAACTCCATGATGTTTGAACTGTTACAGCTGTGCCTTTGTAAACAATATGTTAAAAACTATCATTTGGTTCTACCCAATTATCTTCTTTGTTAAAAAGCCATCTCACTCACAGATGTATCAGCTTGGAAAGGCTGCTAAAAAGTCGGTGTGGTAGACTCTTCAACTTGATATTTGACAGATAGCTGTTAGGAATGATGAGACAAAAATGTCTTTTCATTAAGACTGTAGGTCATAATTTATAAGCAAAAATACAAACAGAGGCTGGTCATCAAAAATTATAAAAAAGTGTAGTCAAATCTGGGCAATACGCTCATTTTAAAAAAATGACTGTTAAATCGTTTGTCTCACAATTTGTCAAACAATTAAACGTCCGTTTATCTATAAAACCAGGAGGAACAGCACCATTTTTGCTTATTGCTTATCATGGTTACTGTCGAGTATATACATATTGCCCATTCATTTTGGTAAGGTCAATATTTCTAGCAAAAGAAGAAACTCGTAGCTGACAATTTTACAATTGCTACCACGCCCAACTCTCTTGTGTTGGGAGAGGTAGGCTGGTTCCCCTTTCATTTAAAATCATTCTTAGGGTAGAAATAATTAGAGAAATTATCGAGCTCTTAATCTCAGAAGATACCAAAATAGGTAAAAAAAGGTAAAAATATCCCATAACGACTAGAAACTTTATGGCACGCATGATTTCATTGTTGAATGACTGCAGATCTTACACTGATCATTAGAAAAACAAAGATCAAAATTTGAGATGGTTAAATTGGTAGGTTATGTCTTTGGTGCTTATAGGAATATAATTAGTTATGAAATATTACAAGTGACTGATATTTCTTTCAGTCTTTAATAAATGTTTGGGATAGTGACAAAGAGTTGAGAAGTCAGTAAGCTAATACCTGAGGAAAGGATCTCCAAAAACACTTACAGTTCCTGCAGGTTTTCTAGATCTTGAAATAGTTCAGGAGGTAATTCAATGATGTTGTTGTCTTGCAACCATCTATTTTGAAGTAGAGAAACATGATTAGTTGTATCAAATCCAGCTATTTCTATCAATTGAAAGTAGCTTCTAACTGACCTGTCTTTTGTCATTAAAGGGAAAGAGAGATTAAAAGAAAATGAAAAGAAAAAGCATGGGAAAAATCAACGACAAACGGATGGTTGGGAAATGGAATGCTTCTACTTTACAAAACATTTTTTTTTTAAACTGAGCTGCAACATTTAATTCACAACTTAACAAATAACCACATTATGCAAAGCAATACTGTAATTGTGTCTTTTTCCACATTTTTCGAAAAGTTTAAATTATAAGTTATTTTCTTTGTATTAAGAATGTTTGTATTAAAAATGTGATTATCTGCTTTTGTTGATCCGTTTTCATTGCACTTCACAGCACAAGTCATAATGCAGATCTTGAAACACTTTGATCTAGCAAAGGGAAATGATAAACTATTTCGATGCAAAGTTCTGTTTTGAGGTCAAGGAATTTCTTCTCCAATAGTATCTGATATTTACTCACAGTTCTTCTAACTCTTCCATGCGTTTGAAGGTGCTTCCATTAATTCCTTTCAGGTCATTGTCATTCAGGCGTCTGCGTTATTTACCATAAAAAAACCGATTATTAGTTCGTCTGTCTGGTGAGAGGGATTACTGTTGGTGTTATTAATGACTGATGTTTTGACAATTAAGCAAAAGTGACATCAGTGACATCGAGTGAGGAGTTGCTCACACCAACTTTACCCAAAAAAGATATGCTTGGTTTAGTAATGACACTATGTTAATAATAAAAAATATAATGGAAATCTTTTAATAAAGACACCTGGTCATGACTGTTCTATAGTGAATGAATCACGTAAAAAGTAAGTCGTGGCAAGATGTCTGATATCTGAGGCTTTTAGAGCTCAGTGTTGTGCATCAAGGGAGGCACATCTTTGCTGCGCTATCAGAAATATAGGACGATATATTATCTATCACTGAATCTGTAAATTCCTGTTCTTCTGTACACTAGGAATTGATCAACAGGTGATAAATAGCCTGAAATCTGAGTTTTTAATCCATGAGTGAGAGAGTTGGCCCCTGGTATCAGTTGTGCATGATTTGGTTCTTTACTCTGGAGGGCTGACTGTCTACCATAATTATTCACTTTTTCCAAGGCTGAGGAGAGAAAATATGCCTCTGACATCCTTATAAGGTAAATGGCTATACCAAAACATTTCTCCGTATCTGCCAGAAACCATAATTGCAGCTAGTAACAATGCTGATGGGAAAGAACCAGTAACTGGTTTTGTTGTTATTCCTTACATCTAGAGTATTATGGAACCCAAGAAAATTTTCAAAAGCCACAACGTTCAAGTTGCTCAAAAACCTTTTCAGACCATAGAGCATATTTTTGCCAAAGCTAAGGATCTTGTCACGAAAGAACAACAAACCGACGCTATTTATACTATTCCGTGCAATGACTGTGATCACGAGTATATCGGACAGACCAAACGTTAGTTTGGTAATCGGTTGAAAGAGTACCAAAAAGTGGCCCCTTTTTGCAGAAAAGAAAATTCAGCTTTATCGTAGCACACATGCCTGACTAATCATACAGTTGGGTGGGATAATTTTAAAATGATCTCCACTAATCGACCACCAGTGCCCTTGTTTGGAAGCTTGGCACATCAACCCCGCCCACGTTATCATAACCAGAAATCCTGTAATGTCTCTTTAACCACCGACGGAAACTTCTCCACTGACCTCTACATCAAACCCACAGACAAACATATGTATCTATTGTACTCTTCTTGCCATCCATTACATACTAAAAGAGCCATTCCGTTCAGTCCAGCACTCCGCCTACTACGAATCTGTTTAACATACAAAGCTTTAAAGACTCGCGCCACTCAACTTACCACATACCACATACCTTCTCAAACGAGGTTATAGCCATAAATTCGTCACCAAACAAATACAACGCGCCGCTGACATCTCCCGCACACTTACCTTACAAACTAAAGACGTAAAAAAACCTAACCGTATTCCATTTATAACTACTTTTAATTCGTCGCTTCCTCGCATCTCCAACATTATCAAAAAACACTGACATCTGCTGCTGTCTTCTAGCCGCCACAAGAAAAATCAGTTTTCCTCAGCTGCCAGTTGTTGCCTTCAGACGTTCCCCCAACCTTCGCGACACATTTGTCACAGCCAAACTCCCCTCCAATTCTACCACTTCCCATCCTCAACTTCCCCCACCCCCTCGGCTCTTTCTATTGTGGTAGTAACTGCGCTACTTGTCCCAACATCTCTGACGGACATACTAACTATAATCTTTTTTTCTACCTGGAAAACACGTACTATTAAATCTCACTTGACCTGTGACACTAAAAACTTTATCTACTTAATTCAATGTAACCGCTGTAACTTACAGTACATAGGAGAAACTAAACGACGTTTAAAAGACCGTTTTAATGAACACCGCCGTCCCATTGATAAACCTAACTCTAAATCTAAATCTACTACAGTGGCAGAACACTTCCTTTCCTCTCCCAACCACTCTGCTCACGACATGGAGCTTATAGCCATCGAAAAAGTGTTTTCCAAGAGAGACTCGATCCGCAAGGCCAGGGAAGCTTTTTTAATTTCAAGAGGAAATACTATTAATCCCGATGGCCTTAACGCTCGCGAAGAAAAGTATTAGACGGCTTTTCCCTCTATAATTCTTACTTCTCGTTATTTATGCAATTTACCCTACTTTATTTCTATTTTTACTTACTATTTCTATTTTTAATTGTTACCTCATTGTCAATCAAATTTGTTTTACGTTTTTCCGCTATTACATCATACAGCTATCTATAAAGTATCACCCTAACTCTATGTAGATTCCCACTACACCTGAAGAAGGCTGCATGGTTTGGCCAGCCGAAATATAGTGCTCCGTCTTAAAACTTAACTACGTTGCATCGGTCTTGCCTCTATACTCATATTTCTACCAAAATAGCCGCAAGCATGCGCCTATGCGCGGAAATGCGGACTAAATATGGCTGCAAAGTATAAAGGAAATAATGGGGAAATAAGAATAGTTTGCATTTTGTGCTATTACTGCTAGAAACTTAACGTTCACCATCATCAATAGATAGAATCAGAATTCGAACACAGGTAACCCAGGCTAACTGTTTGTGTTACTTACACGTGATTTTAAAAAGAGAGAACATATGGGCGAAGTTTAGCAGTGTTCCAGATAAGAGACGGGTCTCGGGTCAAAAACCCAACGGCAACCGCTAGGTGACCCGACACTGATTAAAAGGAAAATCGGCTAAACTAATTGTTTAGATTAAAATACTATAATTATGAAATAAAACAAAAGTAAATAAAAGAGTGAAGTTTCCAATGAAAAACGATTGAAAGCAATAACTAATACAAGATATTAAGGAAAAGAAGTTTGAAAAGACGACTCAACAAAATTCCAAAGGCGACTTGACCTGCGAATCATTTGGTACTCTGTTCATTTAGCAAATAAAAGAGAACGTGCCCCTGAAATAAAAGTTGACTTGCTGTAGCATTGTTAATTTCCATACTTGTTAGTTCAGAATAAAATAAATACAGTTCGATGATCTCTGTAAAGCTCAAGAAACTGAGAAACTATGCATCTGATTCATACGTGGCGGCGGCTGACGCGTGTGATTTTCTCCTCGTTTACCTAGCACGTAATCAAATTCTTCCCCAATCGAATTTCATTTATTTGTAAACAAGATTCCATAAGGTTACACCATAGTCACACCAGGTCCCGGTTGTTCGAAGGATGGATAACGCTATCCAATGGATAATTCTCTATCTTCTGGATAACGCGGTACGTTTACTTGTCACATCCAATAAACAGCGATTTATCCGTTGGATAACGTTATCTACACTTCTAACAACTGGACCCATAATGTGATTGGTTGTTGAGAAAGAATGCATTCTGGCCAATATTCCCGAGGGTGTAGTCTGATGGTGACTTTTACCTTTGAGCAATCTGGGACTCCCCTCACTCCACGGGGACTTATTTTACTCATTACCAGGTGCCCCGAGCTCAGTGTCAGTTTGAATTGGACAAATTGTGACGGCAACGGTTTCGGGCCGCCATTCTTCTGGGTTAACGTTCAGGATTTACGGAGCCAGCAGGCTTCGCGTTTCAAGCTGGAGCTGCTTTAGTGGATTCAAGGTTTAGAGTTATGGTCTAGTACGAGTAAACGGTTGCATTGATTCGGTTCCCCATCAACAAGTTTAACTCAAAAAGCAAACATTCTCTCGCTCAAAAAACATCCCAAAAAAATGGTGCCTTTTCAACTTGTAAAGTGGTATTCTAGCTCCAGAAATGCGAGATGCGAGGAAATTAAGCCATTATTTGGGCAAAAAATGCTCCTTCTAGCGGTTCGTTTTCTTTTTACTTCGACCACCATTTTGTTTTTTAATACATTTTAATGACCATACATGAGGTACCTAATGATAAAAAAGCCGGCCTACGTTCAAAATAACCGGTTAAAAATGAAATAAAAAGCGGGAATCTGAGGGAAACGATAGCTTACTGACTGGGCTGAGTCATGAAATACTCAGGCAGAGGGTATGCGGTCATGGACGCGGGCTCGAGTGTTCTAGGGTTAAAATTCAGCGAAATTATCGGAAATGCTAAGGGCTGACGGTTAAAACCGAAGAACTCTGTTTTCGTCTAAGGGTATTTTCCTATTCCCAGAGGTTTTAAGGAGAAAATTCATTTTCGAAAAGTTATAGGGGGGTGTACCAAATTTTTGAAGGTTGTTCTGTAAATAAAAAGCGGCAAGGAAAACGACGCCTCGAAGCAACAGAATAGGAAATCAACTCTGCAAGCTACTCCAAACGCCGCCACGACGAAATGTCTCTTAGTGACCGGGAAACGCCTTACAAATAAGATCGTCGATAGTTCAGTCTTTAAATCTTTATCTTGGGAACTCAAGTATAGAGCAGGTAGATAGTCAGAAACTCCAAGGACTTATCACTGACCGACACTTACGCTTAAATAATCGCGTTGAAGAACTGTGTAATAGTACTATCCCAAAGAATAGCACTGCTTCGGAAGATAAGAGGATTCCTCCACATTGAACAGCGCATATCATACTATAACGTAATGATAAAACAACTTCTGTTATATGGATCAACTGTTTGGTCAAACTGTTCAAGTGATAACATAATGAGAGTCTTCAAGCTTGGAAAAACGCACTCCCCGAGTTATCTTGAAAGCTAATACAAGGTCGAACAGCGTGAAACTCTCTAAGAAAATAGAGCGGCTTCTTCTTTATGACGAAGTCAAGTCTAATTAAGAGCGTTTTAGTTTTCAAGTGTTTACTAGGAAACTCTCATGCACATATATACGATATATCTAAATGTAATGCAGACCTACGAACTAGTCGTAATAGTAAATTATATCTCGCCTGCCCTCGTTTCAATCGTGAAACCTAGGGAGGAAGGACCTTCAGCGTACATGCGACAAGGCTGTGGAATCAGCCACCTTCAAACCTAAAAAAATAAGTGACAGCAGTTGCCTCTTTCAAATAGGCCCCGGTTTCACAGACATTTCCTGATGAGCTACGATGAAGAAGAATATTTTAGTCCGAATGAGATAGTAAATTGAATCTCGCCTGCCTTCGTTTCAATCGAGGTGACCCGATTGGTATATTGTATTCAACCCGACCCATGTGGCATATTTTATTTTAGATAAATTTTAGCTTGCATACTTATAGACCCGTTTATAATCATCGAATTCATTTTACATACATCTCAACACTAATGATGGTAATTTTAGGATCGAGGGCCACTAGTTCATCAGTTGAATAACTGTCATCTGTTACCCTACTGAAATAAAGTTATTATTTTTATTATTATTATTATTATTATTATTATTACTCAAAAATCTGTTTTCCGCGCAAAACCTAGCGCGTGCGCATGCGTTACTCAGCTCTGTCACGATAGGTAATATTCAGTGCCGCGTCTGTTGTTCCCCTCAGACCTTCCTTTCAACCTTGAAAATTTAATTAGTTGAGATATCATTGAAAGTAAGGGCTTTTCCTTATTTTCGATCTATTCTCCATGAAATCTGCAAAACTTAGAGCATTTAAGCTGCGGTAATAGCCTTTCGAATGATTTTTCTTTCGTCCGTCCGCCACGTTGAATACCGAAATTCACGCGCTCGCCGCTCAAGCTGTTGACTGTCTACGATTTCTTATTATGTTTAGTTCGTGATGATGGCGGCTTACCAACTGAAACCTATTTGCACCTCGTCAGAAAAAAAGGGCAGCTTTTTAGTGGGCGTATAAAAGGAACTCTTATTACAACGATCAGGTCATCACTGAAGAAGGCACTAGACAGGAGTGTCGAAACGTTGAGTCTATGAATGGTAGTTTCCTGGTTGCATTCCTTAAATCCTTAAATCGAGAGTAACATCAAACCCTGTCTGATTTGGTTCTTTTGGAGCACATTATGAGATCAAATGAGCAGGATTTTTTTTCATCGTTGAAACTTGATCTCGATATATCTTTATGTACAGAAGAAAAAGACTCACTTGTCGGTAGTCTTGAGTAAGAAGATCGTGAAAACGAAAAAAAGTTACTTACAAAAATCGCAACTTTGTGTTGTTGTCAAAGATTCCCTGGGGCAGGTTGTGCAATTGCATTTGAGACAAGTACCTATAGATATTGTACCCTTAGATAAGTGTTCTATAGCGTATAACACAGCAGCAATACATTAGCAAATCACTTATTAGTTAGTTAAGTAAACCCAAACTTGTCTTGAATTTGTTGTTGACATTTTGGTTACCGAAGAAACTTAACTTAACAATTTTAATTCTAGTCATTAATTTATACCCAGACAGAGTAGTACCCAATTTTATAACTGGATTACAGTCAGAAAATCGATATTTATGTTTTTTTCCTAATCTGTACTTGTGATTTAGCGCCCTTTGAATAATCAAAAACTTTGGTTGGCTCTGAATCTTATAGGATATCCCAAGATGTCTTTTGACATGCTAATTGCACAGGGGGCACCCACAAGTTTAGATGCATATGGTTTGTTTTTGGTATTTGTGGAGAATAATAGAAAACTTGCGAGTGGAAAATTGCTCTCGCATTACTTTGTTTCTTTTAGTTAGTTCTTCTTATTTTTTAAAATATGACTGGTAATCAGTGGCGGATTCAGACCTTGAGCTGACAGGGGGGGGGGGGGGGGTATTTTGTGTTAAAACCTACCAGCTCTTCTTCCTTCTGCGATTTTTTTTTTTTACCCTAATAAAAAGGAAGGGGGAAGCTGGTCCCCAGCCTCTCTCCTAGATCCGCTACTAGTAATGAATTCGTTATCATATTCGTTCTTTTCTGAGAATGTCCAAATGGTTCTTAAAATTGATTATCTACGGATCTTAACACAAAATTTGCTGACACAAATATTCTCAAATTTTTGTTAACTAATTGACAAACGCCATCAGATATCATTGCCTATTTTAAGTAATTAGTTACTTGTTCATTTTTTATCTTATTTTTAAGAGTTAAAAGCGTCAGGAAGTTATAAACAACAAAAACTAATACTCTTGGTATTGTCTTAAATTGGAGAAAGATAAAAAAAACCCTACTTACAGCCACTCCAAGCGGGTGTTTCTACTGAAAATATCTGACGACAATTTATTCAATGGGTTACCGGACAAGTAACTAAAAGAAAAAGAAAAACGTTAAAAGCTTGACAGTAGCAAATCAATCGCGCTTCTTTTGTTTTAATCGTTATTTCCTAGTACGTGATTTTACAGTACAGTAAATACTTTTTGAAGACTTTGTAAATACTTTGAGATATTTTAAATTTAAAAAAATGCCATAGAAACAAAATTGTTATCCACGCCGTCTTATATAACCTTAGATCTTGTATAACCTTAGTATTTTTCATTCGTTCGCTGCGCTCACTCCTGAGAGATACTTTCAGCACTCGAAGATAAAATTCGTATCCCCCCGCGGCCATGTAATATCCTCTATTTATTATATAGATACTGATGAATACCAGGATTTCTCATTTTACTAAAAAATCATATCTTCACCGCGCGCAGTGAAGATACTGTTTTTATCTTTCACGTGTAAAGATATTGGTGTGGCCATGGTTACCAACATAATTACCCAGATACGATGAATATATGAAGTTTATATATTTTGAACTGCGGTTATAGATACGTATGATGCACGATCCTCGCAGTAGAGCGCTATTTATGCAATAGCGAAAATCAGACCTGAAAAAAATCAGGCCTGTATCTGTAACCGCAGTTCAAAATATATGAACTTCATATATTCATCGTATCTGATTTATCATCACAGATTTATTACGAGTCAACTTAACGGCCTGCTCCCAGTTGGTTTGTTAGCTCAATTGGTAGAGCGCTGCACTAGTATCGCAGAGGTCAGTGGTTTTGTTTTTTTACAGGCCTGATTTTTTTCAGGTCTGATTTTCGCTATTGCATAAATAGCGCTTTCTACTGCGAGGATCGTGCATCGTACGTACAATTACCCAATTGCTGTTTCGAAAATGAATAAAAAAAGATGTCTTTTAAGTGGAAATTTCATCATTATCTATATAATAAACAAAACATGACATGGCCACTTGGGGATCCGAATTTTATCTTCTCGTGCTGAAAGTATCTCTCACGAGTGAGCGCAGCGAGCGAGTGAGAGATACTTTCAGCACGAGAAGATAACATTCGTATCCCTAAGCGGGCATGTAATATCCTCTATATATCTTATTAGATGTTTTGTTGTGTAGCATCGCTGAGTGTTTTTACGGGCTGTGCCGAGTTTTGACGAGCCCGTAGGGAGAGTGAAAATATAAACAACGAATGAAAATAGTCAGCGATTCTTAACTGCAAAAAGTTCAATAAGAGATTTATCATCCAACCGGCACCAAATTGTTATTTAAGTGCGGGCGAATTTCGCGGATATTGCGGGGGTACAAATATCGCTTGATATTTCTACTCGTCTCGCGTGATGAGTGTACGTACACATGTTTACTATTTTAGCGCTAAGCCCTCTAAAAAGGTTTTAGAAACACTTGAAACCCAGAGATTGGTGATGAGATCTTTCTTAGTCAATGAAAAAAATATCTTATGATTAATTAGGAGCCAATCGGAAAATCTATAATTAACAAAAATAGCACAGGTTTTCCCTTTTTCAAGAGGAATTTCAATGGGAAAACATGAAGATAATTTTAGTTCTGTTGACCGTAATTGGTTAATCTGTTTCAACGTGTCATCAGTTGAAGCATATTCACTATTTCAAATGAACTCTCGACTCAGGAAATTAGCGGACGGAAACGTTTCCCGCCTCAGCCAACAAAAGCGGCACAGAGAATCACTGTTTGCTGTTAGTATGGCATGGTTCCTTCCACTGTCTCGTGTTGCATTGTCATGGAATCTTGTGAAGATCACTAGATATACGGAGATCCCACGGGCGTTCAATCGGTTGCAGAAGAAGGACTCATCTGTGATCTACACGTAAGTTTACTAATGCTGGCTCTTGTCAACGTTTGATTAAAAAAGTTGGACGATCGCTTAACCGCTTGCTCTTTGTCTCTCGTCTTTTAAATTCAAAAGGCAATACGAGATGTTGAATTCTCCACTTTTACTATGTGAGTTTACCGAATTTGTTTTCACACTCAATATTTTCCTAATCAAAACGACCGGAAGTCTATACTACTTCCGACCGCCAAAACAGCAAAAATGAAAATCTAGCGCTAAACAGTTTATAAAGAGGAGACTAAATACTTTCGCAATTGACTTTGTGCGTTTTGTGCTGACTTTACTAAAGACTCGTCTTGTCGCTAGTGTGTTTGAGATAAGATATGCTTAAAGAGGGGTGTTGTCACTTTAACTGACACAGTGTACTTCCGAATTGGCTCCCGACTTAGGTTTCCATGGCAGGGGCCTCCAATGCGGACCGGCAGCACAAGGATGTCCTAATTCAAGGGATTACAGTTATGTTCCGTTATCACAGGAGTAAGTACCTCAGATATTGCATTCTCTAGTAGATCCTGGATGTCGGGTAGTGTTCCTTGGAAGTAAACTACCGAAGTCTGAAAGCGGCATAGCTTCGGTAAAGTGAGGAAAAGGACTTAGAACTGGGCTTGGGATATGACGGTTTTGTGTTTCTTTTCCATTTCATGTGCAGCAGTTGGAATTCAGTTTTCCACCGTTACTTGCAGTTTTTTCTCCATGGTGGAATTGATGATTTCTTTAGTTTTCTCCCGTTTCTCCTACTTGCCTTCAAAGGACTCTTTCCGCGGCGGCTTTAAGTCTCTTGGTAAACCAGCTTTTTCGCGTAGTGATAAAACTTCTTCAGTTTGTTTGTGTTTTTAATAGGCGTTGACCTGGTCTTCAAGAAAGTTTACATCTTCGTCGATTTCTTGGATGAATTTGTTATTGGCTTATTATTTCTTTTGTAGAGTAACGACGTAAAGTGCGAGCTTATTTACAGCATTTGTAAGGCTCTTAAGTTATTCTCGAGCTTCGTCGATTGATTCAAGTTCTTTTAGGCGTGTTAATATTTTCCTAAGTGGTGGGCTAACGGTTTCTTCCTCATTCCTACTTACCATGTCGAAGCTTGAAGTGTCGTTGCCGTCGTTCACTTCTAACAAGTGTTTTTTTTTTTGGCGTCTTTTCATCTGGGGATGGGCTATCTTTACTCGAACGCTCAGTTTTTTCTCTTCGCTTTTCTGTTGACTGCCTTGCCCATATATTAAAATTCCATGATTTTCAATAATTTTTGGAGGAGCATCAATATATACGTCTACATCCCTTAGTTGCTAGCTTCAATCTTCCAGTCTCGCAGGAATGCACTGAAGTTCTTTGATTTGTCTCATAATGGCAAGAGACTTTGTGATATTTCTTCAATCATGGCCTATGTTTTATCTTCCGGCGTAACTAACGAACTCGTCTTCAAAATGGAGGACGATTAAACTAGACAAGAAAACACCCTTCCCTTCCGGAAGCAAAAATAGGTCTCTAGTTCTCTAGTGGTCATTCCCTTCCCCCAATCCCCCCCCCCCCCCTCCTTTCCCCTTTTTACACCTTCATGCTCCGAAGGCTATTTCTCGATTATTAATCATTAAAATTATTTTATTAAGATAAATAGTCACCAAGAGTATAAACTATAAGACAAAACAGAAGCTCAGTTGACGGGTCTATTAGAACTGATGTATCAAACAATACAAATTTGCGACTTTGGCGACAAAGTCTAACTATTGTAAGGCTTTTATTGTTACAACTATCCATAAAATTATCTATTTATCTTTTCTTGTGATTTTTCCCCAAAGTCAGTGGGATCAAAACTTGGAAGAATACTCCGTACTTTTTGACTTACAGATATTCTAATTCCGTATTGTTATTGAATATGTCTTTTGGTAGGTCCTCCAACTGGTTGTTGCCCAAGAGCCTGTCAACACAGGACGACAGTTAGTAAGTGTAACAAGTATTCAGCTGTTCTATCATTCTTAACGCATTATCATTATTAATATGTATCGAGAAATGTTTTTGGTAAGAACCAATCAAAATATTTCTAAATCTCGCTCTTTGTTTGTGGAAGTCTGCTAAAAGTTTAATCCATAATTTTTCAATTACATCCTTCTTATGAGAGATCCCTGAAAATTTATTTGATACCTTTCTACCACTTACGACTAATTAGTTCTAGGACTGTTCAGGAAAAGGGTAATTTTCCATGGTCACAGCAGAATAAAAGAACCACAAATAGCGTTCCATTTCGCTACTTTAGAACTCCAGACATCTTTGAAGAGAGTTTTCTGAACTCTAAAGCTGAAAATGTTTCATTTGAATATCATTTTGTCACTAAAACTGGTGAACAACAACCGTAGCTGCAGCTTAAATTGACTCCAGCATGAGAACAGTGCGCAAACACAAAAAGTTTTTTGGAGGATCTTACTGAAGGGTTTGGGGAGGTATGAAAAAGCTCAAGAAGAACTTAACGAACATTTGTGGACTTAAAATCGATTGCTTCCTTTTTGTTGTACAGCGGTTTCTGTCTTCTGCCTATCGAGGTCTCGAACAGTCTGGGTTTCATCAAACCTTGGTTCATCATCTACTGACATCTCGCAAGCGTAGATCGGTGAATTCTTGTACATAGTTGTTTTCGATTTTGTTTTTTTCATGTCAGTGCGCAGCTCAATGGATAGAGCGCTAGACTGTTGTGCGGAAGGTCGAGGGTTCGAGCCCCGGCCGGACCAACACTCAAGGTCTTAAAATAATTGAGAAGAATCTGCTACCTTTCTATAACATCAAGAAATGGTTAGATATTCTAGTCCTCTCGGATAGGGACGAATAAATGGAGGTCCCGTCTCCTGCAGGGTTGGGGTACGAGACGTTAATTTCCCACAAACGAGATTACTGTGTGATGGATGTCCTCCCCTGGGGTGGGATGGGTGGGAAGGTGAGATCGATAGACTGAAGCGGCTGCCAGAGGCGCCTGATATGCTGTCGTCTGTTCTCAACCTTACACTGCACCCGTAATTCAGCAGAACGTTGGTCAGATATAAACTATATTCATCCACATAGAATGTTCTCTAACTCTTTTTCCTTCGCTGAAGTTGCATTTGATCTTTTCTTGCCTTATTAAAATCCTACCAAATCGAACGTTCATCGCATTTCAATAACAAGAAAGCCGGTGGAGATTACGTCATTAAGTTTTAAGGATACCAAACAAAGGCCACACACACCCTAAAAGTTTTCGTAATCTCACACGTGCGCTCAGGGATGGAAATTCGTATAAAACATCCGATTTATCGATTTAGTTCTAGGCTTTCTTTTCCGTGTTCCATATGAATGCCGGAAAAAAATTAATGAGCTACCCAACAATACATGTAAGGGGTAATTGTGGTGTAACCTTGATAAGAGGCCAAATGAAATTATATTTCATAGAGGTACAATCACTAAAAACCGTTGCATAACTAGTAGTTGTCTTGCTTGAAATAGCTTGGAGGAATGCAAGACAACTCTATTGAGAGCGAGAAAACGACACCGTTTCCTAGTACTATCTAAAAAACGAGCGCGAGGGTTTCATCTGGATCCCAAAAGCGAGAAAACATTTGAAAGCACGAGGCCTGTTGCCTCTTGGTTTTATTGTTTTCAGGCGTTTGGAAACCTGATGAGACCCGAAGTACGAGTTTTTGAAATGACTTCTCCAAAAAAACAATACAAAATTATGCAATGTTGTATTTTTCCCATTTTTCTTTAAAATGCCTTTAAAGTGTGATTTGTTGTATTTAGCCGGCATTCATAGTATTTGTAAGCTATTTTTTTAATTATCCAATAGTTTCCCGGTGCACCAAATTTGTATTCCAAAAGCGTTGTGAACTTGATGTGATTTACATATTGTTTCTGCCATGGCCGAAGGAAGGTTTTGCTTCCCGAAAACAATCGAAGAAGAAGAACTTTGCACAGAGAGAGCAGTACTGAAGTCTACCAGATATGGAAATAAGAGGGCAATAGGCTTTTTTGAGGATTGGCAACGAGCGCGAAGTGTCAAGTTTCAAATAGTCGAGTATGAAGCTGTTTCAGTTATCTTTGAAAATGAAGATTAAGAGCAAATGTGGCCAAAAATCGAACATTTTCAAAATATGGTGGCAATAGCCGAAAAATTGATTCGGCTCATATTCTCAAGCTAGGTAGGCGTTACTGTGAAACAAAGCACTGTATACTTCCTTTGGCTGAATATCGATTTATCGGAGCGTCGCGCCACGAATTGAAAACACTTGGACCGATAAAAACCACCAAATCTTGAAAAAAAACATCAATGCATAATTTGACAGCAATTTGAGTGATTCTTGATCATTTATTTACACAACGTAATTGAATTTTTCCGACCTTCTTCTAACAAGAATAAAAATAGATCAAAAGTAACCTGTTATTTAACTATGTGCTATGCAAAATAATCGACTGACAATCTGGCTTTTGTAAGGCAAAGTGTGGTCCTTTTTGATCTCCAAAGTACTTTTTTGGGCAAATGACTCAGTGCAATTTAATCAAATTTTAAAGTTGGATAAACTGAGCTGATTTGACGATGCCGTCAGTTATTCGAAAATGTACACGTACACATTCACACGCAAACTCGATTGTTTCGCATTTTACATCCAATCTACAGCTTATTTAATATAACATCATCTTACCGTCCATATTGCTGTGCCACAAAAGGGGATTGCAGTCCTGAAATTGTTGCATCGTTCCCATAATAGCGATATAACTTGGCAGGGTAGTCAACACATCCTGATAATGATTGTTTACAAAGCGTATCTCAAGGTTTCTCCCTTTCCATTTCGTTGAAAAGGAGGCTCTAATTACTTCTCGTAAGAAATCTTTGTTTAAATATCAGTCTTTAACTAAACCGCGAACCAAATGTTGGCGAAATGTTGCTAGTTCAGAAACATGTTTCTCGTGTGCCGATTAACGCTAATTAATTCAAAATTAGTGTCCACATGCAGAAACCGACAACTCCGCAAAAATTCAACTTTGGACCGTGAAGCACGTGGCTTCAGGAACTAAGGTCGAGTGTTACATAAAGGAAGCAGGAGCAAACACTTATTTCACTCCGATCCCTATTAAGTTCATATTTTTATGTTGTAAATTATTGTTTAGGTTGAGAAAGCTCATTTTAGGACAAAAAGAACGAAAGAAAAACCTAGCTCGGTGATTGAAACCTCTGCTTGCTACAATACTATTGTATAAGTTTTCAACTTCCATGCACTGTTACTAAATTTTCTTCTTTTGACTGTATGTAATATTTAAAATGAGTTACAGTCAAACCTACCAATTGAAAATCAGAGGGGTCTTTTTATCGTTAATCACTGAAACCACACTTGGTGCTTAACTTGTGTAAGGAACCGGTCGAGATGACAATTGCCTCGAGTAGAGGTAAGGATTTTAAATAATTTATAAGTATTTTTTAAGACGCTGAAAAATTGAATCGTATTTGTCTCCTCTTCCTTACTATTTTAATCTCTATTGATTGTTTGATTAATTACAGAAATTACCTTGAAACTGGCATTTTCGTTTACCAATAAAACGAATTGCAGAGAAAAGATGTGAACTCTGCAACAACATTGCGTGTCGTTCTCCTCATAAGGATGTCTGCTGCTCGTTCAAAACTATAGTAAGAGTACACTGTGACTTCGACAGACGATCCAGAAAACGGGAAACAGTAATTAGACCTCTCCTTGTCTGTTGAAGGCTGATTGAGAGCAATTCTGCTAGTCTCGATTTTTCCAGGCTAAAAGACGAAGTTGACCTAGTTCTTAGCCGAGCAGCCGTATTCTCTCCTCCTGCCGATATACATTCCATTACAATTTATCCCTCGCTAAGTGCAAAACTTGGTGAACGAGAGGCTCTAGTTCGAGGCGCAGAGTTCCTTTTGATATATTAAACCATGCTCAATAATATATAGCCATATGATGCATTGATTGGGTTTGAACTCCTATAAGAAGTAGTCCTTCACTTCTCAAATTTATTATCTTGGAAGGAAAGATGAAGGAGAAAGGCACAACATGGGTTTTTGTACTTTCTTTTTTCTGGTTAAATCTAGATGTCAATCTTTTCCCGATGGGCGTGAACGTTCTGGTCTGACCAGACAACAGGCTTATGTTAAATGTTTCATTACGCATCAGCCACGCTCTCTATTATTTCGCCATATAATGCATTGATGGCTTTGGACCCGACCATATTTGAGGGGGATCGATCACTACTTGGCTACCTTCTTGGGCAAGAATAACAAATAACTAACTAGTTGAGTTGATTTTTCAAAGCCTCTGTTTCCAAAATGTAAGTATTTGATGTAGGTATAACGACTCGCACCCGAGCCTCCTGTGTCAGCTGGTGCTATGATTACTCGAAGCGTTTCTTGAGTCCCGAGATACGCAAAAATGGTTTTATTTTCAGATGTGAGCTTTTATCGGACCGCTGCCGGGAAAAGTTGGTTGTGGAAAATGTGAACGTGCTACCGGGGTCGTAGTCTTACTACCGGCACGTGTAACTTAACAAGGCACAGTAGCCTCTGGAGAAGAAGTAGTATAAATATAAAGCTGTTGAACGTTGGCTTTTACAAACATGTCAGCGAAAGTTGTGGTTTTCCAGGTTTGACCCCTATGAAACTTCCTTTACATAAAATATATATTCAAACACTACACTTCTCTTTGTCGCACGTCTGCAATGATGTATGATGGGCTATGCCCTTTGCTGATCTTTCGCTCTTTTTTGTCCTAAAATGAGCTTTATCCCCCGAAGTACCATGAAATGTTCAATTATAATACATTAAATTATGATCGGAATTGTTTGCTCCTGTTTCGTATATGTAACACACGATCTTTGTTCCTGTAGCCACGAGCTTCAAAGTCCAATGTTTTATTTTTGCATTTTATTTCAGTAGACCTCATTTTGAATTAATTAGCGTTATTCTGCGCGTGAGAAACATGTTTCTGAACTAGCAACATTCCCCTTACATTTAGTTCACGGCTCGATTGCAGACTTATATTTAAACAAAGATCTCTTACGCGAAGTATTTCAACGAAATGGAAAGAGAGAAACCTTGAGATACGCTTTGTAAACAATCATTATCAGGATGTGTTGACTACGTTGCCAGTTATATCGTTATTATGAGAGCGATGCAACAATTTCAGGACTGCAATCCCCTTTTGTGGTACAGCAATATGGACGGTAGGATGATGTTATATTAAAGAAGCTGTAGATAGGATGTAAAATGCGAAACAATCGATTTTTCCTTTGAATGTGTACATTTTCGAATAACTGACGGCATCGTCAAATCAGCTCATTTTATCCAACTTTAAAATTTGAATCAATTGCACTGAATCATTTTCCCACAAAATCCTTTGGAGATCGAAAAGAACCACACTTTGCCTTACAAAAGCCAGATTTTCAGTCGATTACTTTGTATAGCACATAGTTAAATACCAGGTTACTTTTGACCTATTTTTAATCTTGTTAGAAGAAGGTCAGATAAATGCAATTATGTTGTGTAAATAAAAGATCAAGAATTGCCCAAATTGCTGTCAGCATATGTATTGATGTTATTTTTCAAGATTTGGTAGTTTTTATCGGTCCAAGTGTTTTCAATTTGTGGCGTGACGCTCCGAGATTTGTCTGAAATTTTGAGCTTCAAAAGCGGCATTTGGTCGAAATTCAGTTATTAACGATTTTCTCGAAAATAAATCGATACTCAGCCAAACGAAGTATGCAGTGCTTTGTTTCACCATAACGTCTACCTAACTTGATAATATGAGCCGAATCGATATTTTGGCTGTTGCCACCAAATGTTTGACCATTGGTAACATTCGCTGTTAAGGACAATTTTGTCACTAGTGATGAAAACGTGACAAAACACTAATTATTTTCAAACGGTGTTTCCTTGAGTTTTAAAGTCATCCACCTGACCCGAATGGAGCGTTCTGGTTGGCTTATAACGCCATGAATTATTAATGAGTTTGAGAAGTTTACTTCTTGTCCCTTCAATTAACTTCCAATATTCAGTAAAAATAAGAACCGATTACTGCATTACAATATCCTCTACTAAAGCTCTTTTTTTTTTCGCGAGTTGAGGATTGAGTGCTAAGAGATAGTACTTTGACTTTTATATATACCACAAATTTGCAAGAAGGGATATATTAATGAGTATTGCATTGTACGCATTTCCGATTTATTGCACTGCGTTTGGAGATCAATGCTTTTCTATGGTTGGCTTGATTTTTTTTAATAAGCTGACAATACACTTTTTGAGCAAGGAAACTTATAACGTAAAGACTTATTCAAGAAAACTAGGATGGGTCTACGGGGTCCGAAATTCTACTCCAGCAAGTTTTCTTTGATAGATTTCCTTAAAACCTTTTCTTTGAAAGCGCATATAGCGAGCTAGGAGTCCAAGAGTGCATGTGAACTATCAATCCCCTTCACCTGCCTTTCATTACATTTGCATTGGAAAATTTCAATCTCGCGGCATAGCTATAACGATCGGATGTGCGGTCCCTTCTGCTGACAGGATCTCTTTGCCGTACGTGATAAGTTAATGGTAGTTACAATGTTTTACTTCCTTTTTTGGTTGGCTTTGAAATTGGTCCTTTAAGCATCATTACGCACATGTAAAATCTGAGCTCGCCTTAGTTTTTCCATTGATTTCGAGTGGCCTTTTTAACCCCCCACTAGATATGAACGAATGACTAAACAGTACTGAAGTAACTAAAGATTGCATAACATTTTGATGCCCTTGTTTTGCAAGTTAAAAACCCAAAATGTTACGAGCAAGTTCTTTTGACTTCCCCACCAAAAAGATATAACAATAGTTAAATTAAGGATTACCCACTCTTTATTGAGCTGACCCTGTTTCGATTGGTTCTATGAAGTTTTGAGCTCGACCATGTGAAATGTCGCTTAATTGTATGGGTGACTTTATTTGGTTTTTACTCGATTTTCTTTTCAACGAATAATGACAGTTTTTGACGAAGGAAGTTTAACATGGGAAAACTTGTTAAAAGCTAGGTTTGGGAGCTTACTATTTGACAAGGAGAGTACAAAAGAAAAAAAACACTACGAAAGGAAAGTCTGGGTCATTAAATTTCATCGACAAATTTCCTTCACAAGTATTCTTTGATAATGTCCATAGCGAGCAAATTAAAAGATATATTTGTATATATGAAAATGACATGTAATATTCAGCAGAAGTGAGGAGAAGGATGAAGGTTAGGGGTAGGAGGGTGGGGTCCACAGGTGGCATTTGTGAATTTACCCTCCCTCCCCCCCTCCCCTTGCTTCTACCATTGTACTTGCAGGATTTACCCTCCCTCCCCCCCTCCCCTTGCTTCTAGCATTGTACTTGCAGGAGAAAAATAAAATCCCTTTCCCCTTAAACAGAACATTCCTACTTCGTAGCTGATTTTATTTGGAGCTAAGACATCGCTGCTCGTATTTACTGGTACTTACACCAATGCGCGATGGATTTGACGCGTTCCTTACACAGATGAGACAAACTCTAAACTTACAGCCCTCTCAGCTGGGTATTGTTACTGAAAATGCCTGGTGGTAATTTCTTCAACTGGTTATTGTTCAACCACCTACCAAAAGCAATATAAAAGAGTGTTAATTAAACTGTGCTTGTCAACATAGTGCAGGAACTGTGGTTGCTCGAAAATGTTGAGTGTCTGATGTCTTCTTTTTTAAAGAGCTAAGATAGGATGCTCGTTTTTTGTGTGTCTGTGTGTGTGTATTTGTAAAAGACTGAAAACAACTGACTGCTTTACACATGCCTATTCTCCCTTCTCCCACTACCCATTGTTGTAATACCTAGGGCTTGACATTACTCACTAGTCCTCATTATAAGCCAGGCGACATTAATTGCAGAGATGGGGAGGGTAAGGTACCAGGACACAAAATGTCTCAATAGTTTTGTTTAAGTTTACTAATACAGTGTCTTCCTTTGTACAAGCACAAGTGATCACAACATGTTTAAACTTCGCTGAGCAATGTCAGCTCGTTAAATATTTGTTATTCCTAAAGAAATTCTTTGAACGCTTAAAAATTAAAGAAACCCGACATGTTAGTCTTGTGGTCAGTCTAAAAGAAGGAGAGTGAACACCATTATCGCGAACAGAGAGCTTTGCATCGAATAGGATCTTACTTGAAGGTTTAATAATCTTTGGCGACATACGAAACAGCTCTATAAAATTTTAGAGAGAATTTCTGGAATCAAAATCGATTGCTTCCATTTTCCTCTATAGCATTTTCTCGTCCATCATTACTGACATCTCTGAGAGGGGTGATTTCTTAATTATAGTTGTTTATTTCATGTGCGCATAGAACGTTCTCTCTTCGTCCTTCTCTATATGAGGTTACATTTTATCCTTTCTTGCCTTTTTAAAATCTTACTACTGTCAACCGATAACTCGAACCTTCAAAGGACATTGAAAAAGGTTCGAGATATCTGTTAAAAACAAATGGACTGGAATTACAGGAAACGTTGTTTGCTGTTTTTAGTGTTCATGCAGTATACTTAAAGCACCAAAAGTTCGTTTTCCCAAGGACGCCAAGGCAAAAATTTGCAACGTACTATATGTAAAACCACTGAAGAGAATGCTTTAGTTTTCCTCCCTTACCTCAATTTACCATATTCTAAGGGCATCAGAACGCACATAATTTTCAGCGGTATTACACCTAGGGGTCTATGGAAAATACTAATGAAATTCGCTCGAAAATCGCTGCTCTGATCTGCTGATATTCCCGCCTACTCGGGATGTATTTGATGCGTTCTTTTTTTAAAAAGGGCAGGACCAAACTTATAAATCAGCCAGCCAGTTGTTGTTACTAAAAATGCCTGATGGTAATTTTTTCAACTGATTGTTTTTGCAACCACCCACCAAAGATGATTAAGAGTGATGTTCCTTACACTGGATTAGTATATAAACTATGGAAATTGTTATTCTAAAAATTATTGTACTTTTCATATTCAACACAAAGTCCTAAAACATAAACCGTAACAATTAAATTCTTACATGATCCGATGTTTTCTTTTTGGCGTTTCGTATTAACGCTTGAAAACAGTTAATAAGCTACTCAACAATAAATGTAAAGGGTAAAATTACTTTTTGTCATGCAGTGTAGTTTCCATTATATATATATATATATAGGCCAGACGACATTGATTGTTTTGGAGGCCGGGGGTTGCTTACCGACAAAAGCTAAGAGTAGGAAAGTTTGAATTAATAGGGAAACAGAATATTTCAATAGTTTTATTTAAAAGTATATATTGAGCACGCGCAAATTAAAACACTATGTTCAGGTTTATATCGCCAGGTAGAGTCATGATATAAAATCGATATTCTGTTTAACATAATTTCTTTCATTACTTCAGAGGAGATGATCCAAAGGCAGCCGATATATTACTATTTTTCAGATCAGACTTTATAAAGCAAAATTTGCGTGCTTTATAGTCAATGATACATATTCTGTGGTTTTAAACTCTCAGGCGGTAGATCGATGAAGAGAAGAGAAAATAAAGGGGTATTATTTTTTCTTGGCGAGGAATAACGTCAAAGGGAGTAATCCACCATGGAATGAAAGGGGATAAGTTTCTAAAAGAACTGATGTGCTGCGTCGGCGGGGGTAACAAGGTAATCCGGTTATATCAAGTGAGTTGAAATTGTAAATTGGCCACAGTAAAGAGTTAAAAAGCTAACGGTTCTAGCGTTAGCCCTTCGTCACAGCGAATGCAGGAATTGTGGGTTGCGTGTGGGTTTAATGCAGAAAGTGGAGCTGCGCTATTGATGGGAACATGGTGACGAGAAAAACACGAATAAATTAGTAGAATGAAAAGCGTTCGTTGACACCTATGGGGTTAAGAGCGTCGATTTAGATGATAAACTTTTGTTCAAGAGTTTTGTGTTGAATAAGACTGATTCCATGTTCCATTTCAAATTATTTGAGATTTAATTCCTTGCATATGACTTTATTTATACCTATACCTGAGGGTGTACAACCGCAAAACATCTGCACAAAATTCTCTCTGTAATATTCTTTCAATAACACAACATCTCCAATTTTGACAATTTGTTTAGGCCGATTCCACTTAGTTCCCGCTTGCAACTTCTGGAGAAATTCTTTACTCCACCTTAAATCAAAATCTTATGCTAAATGCTGTGTATGTCTCCATTTCTTCCTACAAACTCTCCGAGTGGAGTCAGCACAGGCTTTGCCTGGCGATGCAGACGGTCCCGAAAGAGGGTCATTGAATGTCTCCAAGGTCAAGGGTCTGTTGTCGATTATGAACTTAGCTTCACACAGGAACTCTCTCAGCGATTCTTCGTCTAAACGCTTTCCAGACTCCTTCATGGGATCGTTTGCCTTTCCCAGACACCTCCTAAGTAGCCGGCAGATGCTGGCTTCTTAATTCAATCGATTTTAGTCTCAAGGAGGATGCCTTGTTCATGTTATCATCCATTTCTTCTTTAGCCTTGTTAAGCTCGGTTTCCGCGACAATGAAACTTCCTCTGTCACGGCGCATTTTTTGACAGGTCCTCTTCGATAGATGAATCGTCTCAGTACCTGTATGAAAGAATTGATCTCGAGGGAATCTGCTACCTCTATATGTACTGCTCTGCTACCATGATAGTGAACAATACTCCATATGTCTTCACGACAGATCTTCCTGTCAAGTATGCCAAGGACCCTAGAAATCTGTACCACCGTATGTTAAGAGGGGTGCGGATCCACGTGCGACTTTGGTAAGTCAAGAATTCGTCTGCTGTCCCATGGTATCTCGGAGATAACGACATGTGGCACCAGTGTGTTTCCGCTGATAATCCAATAGCCACTGACACAAATTTCGTTTAAGGTGATCACTCTTCCACTATTCTTCCATCTGTGTGAAGTGACATGAGTTGACTTTTGCAGGAAGATCGGGATCTTAAGAGGTTCTGACTGATCTGCCTTCCGTATTTGTCCACCAACTCTTATAACAACGTCTCTCTTTAGATGTGGATCCAGTTTGTAAAGAGACGTTAAGACACTTCTTTTCTTTGTCCAGTGCACGACTACCGTACTTGGCGTTTGTTTGGATGTTTGGAGACTTCTAATTTTTGAAGGAAACACTTCATGGGCCATGGAGATCATGGAATTAAAGCTCAGCAATAATAATGTAAAGATGAAACAATTTAATGTAATAAAAAAAGTTCAAGTCCCAGAAGGGATTTGAACCCACGACCCTCCGTGATCTGGTCAGATGCTCTAACCATGAGTTACTGGAGACCCTATGGTGAGCAAGGGTCAATTTGTAAGACTACACTGAAACCGTATCGCGCGGCTACACAGCCAAGTATTGACCAACGGATATAAAACTCACTAACAGCATCGCGGTTTCACATTAAAGCATATCAAGATGCGGCCAACCAACCTCCAAAGTGAGCATGTCAAGGTGAAACAATTTAATGTAATAAGAATAGAAAAATGTAATAATAAAAAATCCAAGTTCCTGCGCGATGCTGTTAGTGAATTTCATTTACGTTGGTCAATACTTGGCTGAGTAGCCGCGCGATGCGGTTCCAGTCGGGACCCACAAATTGACCCTTACTCACCATTGTTTCCAGTGGCTCAGTGGTTAGAGCATCCGACTATATCACGGAGGGTCGTGGGTTCAAGGCACTTGGATTTTTTCTTATTACAGTAATAATAATAATAATAATAATAATAATAATAATATAGGTCTATTGAAGCTCTTCCCTAGGGGCTGTCCAGCCACAATGTAGACTAACTAAGAATGGCTGCCTGTAAGAATCGAGAATCGTCCGTCAGCAACCATTTTGGTGAGTTGCTCATATTTTGCTCAACGATACCCTTGGGTAAACTGTTTTCAAAAATCAAGTTTAAAAGCTCCGATGAGTGTTAAGTTTTCAGAAATTTGCGCAAATTTGAAAACGCGGATTAAGTGCGGTTTTCCGCCTGGCAAATTGTCCAAAAATCACTGCAAAACCCAAGCTCCGTTGAAGGCTTAAAATGAATTCAGTTAACACCAAACTTCACACGTTTTAAGGAAAAGTCTTCCCATTCATTTGTGTTATGTTAATTTTTTTCCGTACACAGCTATATTGTGATTTTTTTATTTTTGTCCCTTAAGCAACACCCCCTAAAAAGTACTGTACATTAGGCGAAAAAAAGGTAAAATTTAACGCGATAAAAGTATACCTGGTACATAATTTTTTAAATTATTAACTAGATATTCGTAATAAAATGTCATTATTCAATACCTGAGTAAAATTTAAGGCTTTGAATCGGAACGCTTCCTTTTGAAAATACCACAAATGTTTGTGTCCTGAGCGAGCAAAGATATATGTTGTGTAAACAAACGCTAATCTAATTATTCCCTGCCAGGTAGAAAAAGGTTTTGAAATCAACTTTAATTTTGGAAATTTTTAGCTGTTATGCCACAAGATATTAGGTAAAAGGGAAATCATACATTCAGAGTTGCATGAGAGCAGAGAGAAAATAAAATCGGTGTCGAAAATGGACATACGGTTGTTACATCGATCACCATTATGCAATTTACTACCTCAGCTGTAGGAAAACTATGATATCTCTTGCTCATTTTGTTGAATGACTCTTTTAACCATTTTGGTTAATTGCTCATATTTCGCCCAAAGAAACCTTTCAGTAAACCCTGTTCAAAAATCATATTTTGATGTTCCAGCGATTCTTAACTTTTCATAAATTTACGAAAATCTGAAGACGCGTTTCCAGGTTACCTGAGTTCAGGCTCCGCATGTAGCACAGTCACAAATTGCCTGCGAAAACCAAGCTCCGCTCAAGGCTTAAAATGAAATCAATCAACACCAAACTTCACACCTTGTAAGGAAAGCTATTCTTATTCAATTCTGGCGAGTACATTTTTTCGGGCATCCTTACAGACCACGCAAGAACATCCTTACAGACCACGCAAAATGGCGTTGAAAAACGGGTGATATTTCGCGCGAAAAAAATGTAGCTGTTACCGGACACTTTGGATTTTTAACAATATATTCGTCAAACATTGCTATTCTCATTCACTGTGCAATTTTTGATGCTCTGAATCGCATTGCTTTCTTTCGAAAATGTCAGAAGTGTTCGTGACCTGAGCGTGGAAAATGAAGCAAAGTGTGTAAACAAATAACTAGGCAATTTAACCATATTGAGTTGTTAAATATCCAAATTAAATTCGGTCTTCGTTGTAGTGACTTACAGCTTGTAAAGTGTACAGAGACAGGTCAAAAATTTTGCAAGATGTTTGATAAGGTTCTCCAAAACATTTTTGGGCTGAAAAATCTGAGAGTGAAGTACACATTACATTACCACTTTCTCACATTCAAGTAATGCAAAAGATACATTCGAAAGAAGCTACTTAAGACTTGATTCCGAAAATATGAGCAATTCACCACAATGGTCGCTGACGGACGATTCTCGATCCTAACAGGTAGCCATTCCTAAGAGCTTAAAAATCCCCACTGGCAGGAAGTATACTAGTGAGCTATTTACAGAACACAGACGAGGAGTTGAAATATGGGCAATCGAGAACAAAAAAAAATCCCAAAATAGCTGTGTGTGGAAAAAATTAACATAACACAAATGAATCGGAAGACTTTTTCTTAACACATGTAAAGTATGGTGTTAACTGAATTCATTTTAAGCCTTCAACGGAGCTTGGGTTTTGCAGTGAATTTTGGACAATTTGCCAGGCGGAAAACTGCACTTAAACCGCCTTTTCAAATTTTCGAAAATTTCTGAAAAATTAACACTCGTCGGAACGTTTAGACTTGATTTTTGAAAACAGTTTACCAAAGGGTATCGTTGGGCAAAATATGAGCAATTCACCACAATGGTCGCTGACGGACGATTCTAGATCCTAACAGGTAGCCATTCCTAAGAGCTTAAAAATCCCCACTGGCAGGAAGCAGACTAGTGAGCTATTTACAGAGCACAGCCGAGGAGTTGAAATAGGGGCAATCGAGAACAAATCCACTGAGTGGTAGGGTGGAGGACTTGAACCCGGGACACCGGATTACAAGTCCAGCACCCTAACCACTCGGCCACGCCATTCAATTTCATCCGCTTCCCTGTCTTTGAAGCCAGCCAATGCCTTCAGGTCGCACGTCTCCAAAGCTGTCGTGATCACATGACGAGCAGCTTGGGCAGATACTACGTCACATCTATTTAAAAACGAGGTATTTTCTTGTAGTTGAGAGTATTTGGTGACTCTATTCTTTTTGAAAAGAAAAAGGAATCGTTGAAAATATGTAAGGAGGCAACGTAAACAAAGCCTCCAGGAATCAGAACGAAAATAAAATATACAATAGCGCTAAAGCCTAGCACAGGCAAGACGTTATTCAGCTCCAGCAGCTAAAGGACAAGAATCGTTAAAACTGAAAGCGACTTCAGTGCTCTATAAACATACCACTTGCAAAGCAAGTGGATGATACATAAAAAAGAAATATAGCGTGGGCCTGGGTTTATAGCTTACCTATCTTCTTAGGTCAAACGAGAAAAGTTCATGTGCATTTATCTGGGATTCGAATGAGACGGGTTAACTTTCCTGATGATGACTCGATTGGAGCTGCGCAAATCATGTACATTCAACAAAATTGATTAACCTCCATCCACTAATCTCTGATGCTTAGGTGTTCGTATTAATTATGAGAATCGACATGGACACAAATAGAGAACGCGTGAAGTTCATCCTTTTAAGTCATCAAAGCTTAAGCGTGCATTATGTTCTTCTGAGAATAGATTTCCGACGAGAAATGTAATGAACTGAAGGATTTATTTTTTGTGAATCGACATCGACTCGACTAAAATCGCGTGCCAATCGTCAACGCTTAAGTGTTTATTGCGTTCCTCTGCAAATCGACTTCCAGTGAGAGAAGGATCGCCTTTACAAATGACGAGTCGAGTCGATCCGTGCGAATCGTGTCGATTCGTCAACCTTGGATACCCAAATTTAAATGCTTAAGTATGTATTGTCTTATTTTGTGAATCGACTTCTGATGAGACGAGTTGACTTTACTAATGACGAATCGTCAACATTGAATACTCCAATTTGACACTGAAGTGTGTATTCTCTTCTCCTGCATTTTGACTTCCAGTGGGACGAATCGATTCAACTCAAGACGAATCGAATAGACCCATGCGAGTCGTGTCGATTCGTGAACCGTTTCTACCCTTGTATCGTTTATAATATTCTGACAATAGACCGGGTGTTGCACGCTTTAAGAACGTGGAAGGTTCATGTTGTGATGTTCTCGTACCTTGCCACTCATTTTCACTCATCACTCACGTGCACGCCCCTTGACTTCCGGTATGTCAACAAACGGTTCGACTTCCGGTGTGACAATTCATCAACAGCCGTAGACGAATTAAAACGGTTTGGGTGTATTGGACATGTATGCATACAATGACTTAGGGGTCTATAGAAAATACTGAATCGCTTAAAAGCACTGCTAAGATCTGTTGATATTCCTGCCTTCAGTTGGGACGGATTTCATGCGTTCTTTACTTAATAGGGGTAGATTTCAAACTTACAAGCCATACAGCCGGGTGTTGCTACTGAAAAGGCCTGATGGTAATTTCTTTAACTGATTGTTGCTCAACCGCCGGCCAAAGATAATTAGGAGTGATGTTAATTACACTGGATTGCTAAATAAAGTGTAGCAAATTGCTATTCTCAAAAATGTTGTATAGTTTCCATCAAAAATTATATATTGAGCAGGCGCAAATTAAAACGCTATGTTCAGGTTTACATTGCCTAATAAATTCATATTTTTGTATTGTTATTCTTTTATTTCTATCTTTTTGAAAAGAATTCATTTCAGAAAATACCAAAAAAAGTCGGCACTTTAGCCTTGTGATCAGACACAATCTGCATGCTCTATACTCAGTGGTGCATATTCTGTGGTTTTGAACTCTAAGGTAGTAGGTGAGTGAGGACAAGAGAAAATAATGGGATACTATTTTCACCTAGTGGGGAATAACATCAAATGAACTCGTCCACAACGGAATGAAAAGCTGTTTTGAATGAGGCTGATTCTATATTCTCTTCCAAAGTATTTAAAAAATGTTATACTTATACCTATACCTGATGGTATACAACCACAAAATATCTTCAAAAGACTTTGTACACTTTTCTAGTTTTGTATAATCCTTGAAAGTCTTTAAGTGTGCATACTGACGTGATGTTTGTACGTACAGATATTTACTATTTTAGTGCTAAGCCCTCAAAAAAAGTTTCGGAAACACTTGAAACCCAGAGATTGGCGATGAGATCTTTCTTAGTCAATGAAAAAAATCTCTTATGATTAATTATGAGCCAATCGGAGAATCTATAAGTGCCAAAATAGCTTAGGTTTTCTCTCTTTCCAAGAGGAATTTCAGTAGGAAAACATGAACATAGTTTCAGTTTTGTTGATCATAATTGGTTAATCAGTATCAACGGGTCATTAGT
The DNA here is from genome assembly GCF_964205215.1 of Stylophora pistillata. Lineage (NCBI taxonomy): Eukaryota > Metazoa > Cnidaria > Anthozoa > Scleractinia > Pocilloporidae > Stylophora > Stylophora pistillata. The sequence goes on along the minus strand of NC_142520.1, from coordinate 42,735,179 downwards.
TGAAGTATATTCGTTATCTCAGTTGAACTCTCCACTCAGGAAACTAGCGGACGAAAACGTCTCCCGCCTCAGCCAACAAAAGAGGCACAGAGAATTGACGATGCCGTCAGTTATTCGAAAATGTACACGTACGCATTCACACGCAAACTCGATTGTTTCGCATTTTACATCTAATCTACAGCTTATTTAATATAGCATCATCTTACCGTCCATATTGCTGTACCACAAAAAGGGATTGCAGTCCTTAAATTGTTGCATCGCTCCCATAATAGCGATATAACTTGGCAGGGTAGTCAACACATCCTTGTAATGATTTTTTACAAAGCGTATCTCAAGGTTTTTCTCTTTCCATTTCGTTGAAAAAAAGGCTGTAATTACTTCACGTAAGAGATCTTTGTTTAAATATAAGTCTTTAACTAAACCGCGAACCAAACGTTGGCGAAATGTTGCTAGTTCAGAAACATACTTCTCGTGTGCGGAATAACGCTAACTAATTCAAAATTAGGGTCCACATGCAGAAACCGACAACTCCGCAAAAATACAAGTTTGGACCGTGAAGCACGTGGCTACACGAACTAAGGTCGAGTATTACATAAAGGAAACAGGAGCAAACACTTATTTAACTCCGATCCTTATTGAGTTCATATTTTTGTTTTATAAATTATTGTTTAGGTTGATAAAGCTCATTCTAGGACAAAAAGAACGAAAGATAAACCTAGTTCGGTGATTAAAACCTCTGCTTGCTACAATATTACTGTATAAGTTTTCAACTTCCCTGCACTCTTACTAAATTTTCTTCTGTTGACTGTATGTAATATTCAAAATGAGTTACAGTCAAGCCTACCAAATGAAAATCAGAGGGGTGTTTTCATCGTTAATCGCTGAAACCAGACTTGGTGCTTACTTTGTGTAAGGAACCGGTCGAGATGACAATTGCCTCGAGTAGAGGTAAGGATCTCAAATAATTATAATTTATAAGTATTTTTTAAGACGCTGAAAAATTGAATCGTATTTGTTTCCTCTTCCTTACTATTTTTAGTCTCTATTGATTGTTTGACTAATTACAGAAATTACCTTGAAACTGGTATTTTCGTTTAATAATAAAACGAGTTGCAGAGAAAGGATGCGAACTCTGCAACAACATTGCGTGTCGTTCTCCTCATAAGGGTATCTGCTGCTCGTTCAAAACTATAGTAAGAGTACACTGTGACTTCGACAGACGATCCAGAAAACGGGAAACAGTAATTAGACCTCTTCTTGCCTGTTCAAGGCTGATTGAGAGCAATTCCGCTAGTCTCGGTTTTTCCGGGCTAAAAGACGACGTTGACCTAGTTCTTAGCCGAGGAGCCATATTCTCTCCTCCTGCTCATATACATTCCATTACAATTTATCCCTAGCTAAGTGCAAAACTTGGTGAACGAGAGGCTCTAGTTCGAGGCGCATAGTTCCTTCTGATATATCAAACCATGCTCAATAATATGTCGCCATATGATGCATTGATTGGCTTTGGACTTCTGTAAGAAGTAGTCATTCACTCCTTAAATTTATTATCTTTGGAAGGAAAGATTAAGGAGAAAGGCACAACATGGGTTTGTTTACTTTCTTTTTTTCTGGTTAAATCTAGATGGCAATCTTTTTCCCGATGGGCGTGAACGTTCTGGTCTGAACAGACAACAGGCTTATCTTAAATGTTTCATGACGCATCAGCCACGCTCTATTATATTTCGCCATATAATGCATTGATGGCTTTGGACCCGAACATATCTGAGGGAGATACATCACTACTTGGCTACCTTCTTGGGCAAGAATACTAAATAACTAACTAGTTGAGTTGATTTTTCAAAGCCTCTGTTTCCAAAATGCAAGTATTTAATGTAGGTATACCAACTCGCACCCGAGCCTGCTGTGTAAGCTGGTGCAATGATTACTCGAAGCGTTTCTTGAGTCCCGAGATACGCAGAAATGGTTTTATTTCCAGATGTGAGCTTTTTTCGGACCGCTGCCGGGAAAAGGTGGTTGTGGAAAATGTGAACGTGCTACCTGGGGCGTAGTCTTACTACCGGCACGTGTAACTTAACAAGGCACTGTAGCCTCTGGAGAAGAAGTAGTATAAATATAAAGCTGTTGAACGTTGGCTTTTACAAACATGTCAGCGAAAGTTGTGGTTTTCCAGGTTTGACCCCTTTGAAACTTGCTTTAAATAAAAAAATATTCAAACACTACACTTTCTTTGTCGCACGTCTGCAATGATGTATGATTGGCTATGCCCTTTGCATATCTTTCGCTGTGTTTTAGTCCTAAAATGAGCTTTATCTCCCGAAGTACCATGAAACATTCAATTATGATACATTACTTTATGATCGGAGTTGAATAATTGTTTTTTCCTGTTTCGTATATGTAACACACGACCTTAGTTCCTGTAGCCACCAGCTTTATAGTCCAACGTTTTATTTTTGCGTTTTATTTCAGTAGACCTCATTTTGAATTAATTAGCGTTATTCTCCACGTGAGAAACATGTTTCTAAACTAGCAACATTCCGCTTACATTTGGTTCACGGTTCGGTTGTAGACTTATATTTAAAGACATATCTCTTACGCGAAGTATTTCAACGAAATGGAAAGAGAGAAACCTTGAGATACGCTTTGTAAACAATCATTATCAGAATGTGTTGACTACCTTAACAGTTATATCGCTATTATGGGAACGATGCAACAATTTCAGGACTGCAATCCCCTTTTGAGGTACAGCAATATGGACGGTAAGATGAAGTTATATGAAAAAAGCTGTAGATTGGATGTAAAATGCGAAACAATCGAGTTTCCGTGTGAAGGTGTACGTTTTCGAATAACTGACGACATCGTCAAATCAGCTTATTTTATCCAACTTTAAAATTTGATTAAATTGCACTGAATCATTTCTCGAAAAACTCCTTTGGAGATCGAAAAGAAACACACTTTGCCTCACAAAAGCCAGATTTTCATTGAATTATTTTGTATAGCACATAGTTAAATAACAGGTTACTTTTGACTTTTTTTAATCTTGTTAGAAGAAGGTCGGATAAATTCAATTACGTTGTGTAAATAAATGACCAAGAATTGCTGAAATTGCTGTCAGCATATGTAGTGATGTTGTTTTTCAAGATTTGGTAGTTTTTATCGGTCCGAGTGTTTTCAATTCGTGGAGTGACGCTCCGAGATTTGTCTGAAATTTTGAGCTTCAAAAGCGGCATTTGGTCGAAATTCAGTTATTATCAATTTTCTCGAAAATCAATCGATATTCAGCCAAACGAAGTATGCAGTGCTTTGTTTCACCATAACGCCTACCTAACTTGAGAATGAGCCGAATCAATTTTTTGGCTGTTGCCACCAAATGTTTGACCATTGGTAACATTCGCTCTTAAGGACAATTTTATCACTAGTGATGAAAACGCGACAAAACACTAGTTATTTTCAAACGGTGTTTCCTTGAGTTTCAAAGTCATCCACCTGATCCAAATGGAGCGCTCTGGTTGGCTTATAACGTCATGAATTATTAATGAGTTTGAGAAGTTTACTTACTGTCTCTTCAATTCACTTCGAATATTTATTAAAAAAAACCCATTATTGCATTACAATATCCTCTACTAAAGCTTTTTTTTTTGCGCGAGTTAAGGATTGAGCGCTAAGAGCTAGTACTTTGACTTGAGTATTGCATTGTACGCATTTCCGATTTATTGCATTGCATTTGGAGATCAATGCTTTTCTACGGTTCGCTTGATTTTTTTTTTTAATAAGCTGACAATAAACTTTTTTGAGCAAGAAAACTTATAACGTAAAAACTTATGGAAGAAAACTAGTATGGGTTTACTGGGTCCGATATTCTACTCCAGCAAGTTTTCTTTGATAAATTTCCGTTAAAACCTTTTCTTTGAAAGCGCATATAGCGAGCTAGGAGTGCAAGAGTGCATGTGAACAATCAATCCCCTTCACCTGCCTTTCATTACATTTACATTGGAAAATTTCAATCTCGTGGCTGTTTTTATTCGGTGATAGCACATCGTTGCTCTGATCTGAGATATTCCCACCAGTACGATATGTATTTGACGCGTTCCTTACGCAAGTAAGACAGGTTCCTTCCTTACAGCCATCTCAGCAGGATATTGTTACTGAAAATACCTGATGGTAATTTCTTCAATTGATTGATAAATAATTCAATTTCATTGAATTTTTGGGAACATACGAAATAGCTTTAAAGTCTCTACTTTTTCACTTACAGATATTCTAATTCGGCGTTGTTATTGAATATGTCTTTTGGCAAGTCCTCCAACTGGTTGTTGTCCAATCGCCTGTCAACACACGACGACAGTTAGTATAAGTTAGGATAGGTCCTGAAGCATAACCGCTAACAGACTAAATCCGTTTAAGTTTCGATGTTTTCTTTTCGGTGTTCCATATAAATGCCTAAAAAAGGTTAACTAGCTACTCAGCAATACATGTATGGGGTAAATGTGGTGTAGCCCTCATAAAAGGCCAGATGACATTGATTGCAGGGGATGCTAAGGGTTGGTTACCGACAAATCCTGAGAGTGGGAAAATTTGAAATGATATTACAAAATGTCTCAGTAGTTTTATTTAAAATTATATATAGTGTGTTTATTTGAGCAGACGCAAATGAAAACGCTATGTTCCAGTTTATATTGCCATGTAGGTATGTTCACGACATCAAATCAATAATCTTTAAAAATAATTTGTTTAAGAGTTTAAAAGTGATGGTCAAAATAGAACCGGCATGTTCAGGTTTGTCTTCTGATCAGGTTTTAGGAAGCATACTTTGCTTGTAGTATGGTTAGTGATATATGTTCTGTGATTTCGAACTCTCACGCGGTGGACGGGTGAGGACGCGGGAAAGTTATGACACATTATTTTGTCTTTGTGAGAAAGTTGTCCACAAGAGAATGAAGAGAATTGCTGGGTGTTCACAGCATTGCAAAGTCTCTGCAATAGTACATCGAGTGCTTTGTATCGAGAATTCAAGAGATCTTGGTCCCTTGATCACAGCTTCATCGGGCAAATAAAAGTTTTGGCCAGCAAATCAGTATAAGTGCATGCAAGTTAGTATATTTCAGTGGTTACGTTCATCGATTAAAACAAGGATCTTTTTGTTTTACCTACTTTTGTGGAAAGTAACTGACATTTTCCCTGTTATGCAAATCTTTGTCTACACTCTTCACTAAAGTTTTACAGTACGTCTGTATTCCGTAAGTTTGCGATTCATCCACTAAGATTTTCTTTTATTGCAAACGGCATTTTATCAGGTTTGAATATTCAAACCTAATAAAATTATCTTATTGTTGTAACTTCTGGGATATTTAATTGCGTGTCGATATAACTGCTTAAAAGCGTTGCATAACTAGTATTTATATTGTTTGAAATAAGCTGTGATATTATCGCATAATTTAAAACTGCAGCCTTCCTTCAAAAGTGATGCGAACAACCTCTGCCAATAGGGGATTACGGTTTATCTGGAGAGGAATGCAAGACAGCTCTATTGAGAGCTTCGAGAAAAGGATATCATTTCTTAGTACTACTTCCAAAACGAAAGCGAGGTTTTCACCAGGTTTCCAAACGCAAGAAAGCATTTGAAACCACGAAACTGCAGTCTGAGTAGTTTTATTGTTTTCGAGCGTTGGGAAACATGGTGAAACCCGAAGCACGAGTTTTTGTAATGACTTCGTCAAAGAAACAATATAAAATTATACAATGTTGTATTTTTCCCATTTTTCTTTAAAATGCCTTTTATGTGTGATTTGTTGTATTTAGCGGGCAGTCATTGTATTAGTGAGCTTTTGTTTTTAATTATCCAATGGTTTAGCGCTGCACCAAATTTCTATTTCAAAAGCGTTGTGAACTTGAAGTATTTTACACACTGTTTTTGCCATGGCCGAAGGAAGGTTTCGCTTCCCGAAAACAATCGAGGAAGAAGAACTTTGCGTAGAAAGAGCAATACCGAGAGTCTACCAGATCTAAAAATAAGTGGGCAGTAGGCATTTTTGAGGATTGGGAACGAGTGCAAAGTGTCAAGTTTCCAATAGTCGAAAGGTTGGTGGGGTTTTTAAAGAGTATGAAGTTGTTTGTGTTATCTATGAATATTCAGATTAAGAACAATTTTATCACTAGTGATGAAAACGTGATGAAACACTAGTTATTTTCAACAGATGTTTCCTTGAGTTTCAAAGTAGTCCACCTGACCTGAATGGGGCGCTCTGGTTGGCTTACAACGTCATAAATTATTAATGAGCTTGAGCAGTTTACCTCTTGTCCTTTCAATTCACTTCGAACATTCAGTAAAAAAAGAACCTATTTTCTGCATGACAATATCCTCTCCTAAAGCTCTTTTTTTTTTTCCGCGAGTTGCGGATTATGAGTGCTAAGTGCTAGTGCTTTGACTTTTATACCACAAATTTACATAAAGGGATAAATTAATTAGTGCTGCATTGCACTCATTTTCGATTTATTGCACTGCGTTTAAAGATTAATACATTTATATGCTTCGTTTGATTTTTTTGAATAAGCAGACAATACAAAATGTGAGCAAGGAAACTTATCACGGAAAAACTTATTCAAGAAAACTAGGATGGGTCTACGGAATCCGAAATTGTCTCCAGCAAGAGTTTTTTTGATAAATTTTCTTTAAGGTTACTTCCTACCTTCAGAGGCCGAAGAAATCGTTAATTTTTTTGGGGACTATACTGAAATTACACATTTTAACTAACGTTTACAAAAGAAAAAAATTAAAAATCTCAAAAAGCGTCCGACTTAGTTAGAAAAACCTATTTTCATATAAAAGTTAATAAATCCGGAAGGTGTCATAATCTCGTAAATGAGCGAACCCCCCGGGGCAGTATTCTCGGCAATTTCATCTCATCTGCATATTTTGTTTACATCGCGCCCTTGACAAAATTCACGCGTGGAAGTTATCTGCTCGTGGAAAGTCTTTTCTCATGGATAAAAAAACAAAACTCAAAACTAGAGAAGAGTCTTTGGGTAAAGAAAAAGAAAAAAAACAGGCCCAAAAAAGAGAGAAATGGCAGCATTTTGTCAAAAAAAAAAACAAAACAAAACAAAACAAAACAAAGCGACAAAGGCTCTTGGTTTGGCCAGGAGGCGTCGACAACCTCGGTGTCCGCGAACGGAAAAATGTCAGTCGGTTTGCTGCACGGATACCAGTAGCGCAACGTTTGAAGATCTCTCAACAGATCTTGTTCGCTGCTTTCCAGAGGAAAACGTCCAATCTGTCATCGGATAATAGCCTTCTTCAGTATTTGTAATTCCCATCTACCTTTTCTCGGCCATGCGCTGTTTAATCGCAAGCAATTTTCTACTGCCCATATTCTAAATTATGGAAATGACGTCACAAATTCTTAAGACTTTGCCCTTTGGTCCTTTGCTGAAAATTTTGTTATTTCTACAGTTAGAAAGGTTGATTAATTGTCTCGATTTTATTCAAAATATCAGGTCATTTATTTAAGATTTCATTTTAACCATATTTACAAAGAGGATGGGCTTTTCTAGGTAGGAGGAACCACGTTCATGGTTGCCGCCGATATGCTGTTGGCGTGACCTTGATAGTGCTACGTGACAGATTAGATTACGTGACACCGGACGTGTCTGGTAGACCCTAAAACTGATTTAGCGAGCGGTAATTTTCGACGAGAGTCGACTTCGGGTTTTCCCTGACCACGAAGCTTTATAAACTAAAATAGGATGAGGAAAACATTTTGCAGATAATCTTTCGCAGTATCGGTATAACGCATTCAAGCGTTCAACTAAGGTGAGTTTCAGAAGTTGTATACATTCATTGTGTGTTGCATATAGCATTATTCTTATCAAATGAACTAAATTATATCTATATTCGCCTCTCTACGGACTGTGGTAAATAAACGAGGATAAAATAGCAAGAAGGGCGTTTTACAATTTCCATGCAATGAAAAACAATGGTGATAAAGTGTTTCGTGAGGCAGAATATTAGTTGCTATGTAAAAGACCCCAATGATACAAAAAAGAATGCGAACCTTTCCAAGATCTCAGAAACAAGTATTAGCTGATTCAGAGAGTCGACTATCCTTGGGGCGAGGAACGTAAAAAGAGTCAACACCAGAGAAGGTTGTAAACAAGATTATTCGTTGGAATCTGACGAAACCGATGGAGAAAAAGAAGAATGCGACAGATTTACCCTTTCTGCCGCGGGTTTTCCCTTCGCCGAGTTTGTCTATTACTTAACGATCAACAGGGCGAGATAAAAAAAAAAACGTGACTGCTACACGATACTTTTCCCGGGAAAATCTTGATCCATTGTAATTGACGCCAGGTCTCGTCTTCTCATTGGTTTGCGGTTTCAGGAGGCGAGATAATCTCCTGGTGTGGCGCAAGTTGTTTACAAACCATTAGGAGCTAAAATCTCGCATTTGACTTTGAGAGGAATACATCCACTTTGAGAGAATTTATAGGGTATGTAGATTTGACCGATTTTCGTGAAATTTCGCCAGAACATTCCTGGGATGATGATAAACAAAAGTGTGATAGAATAAATATATGAAAATCATATATTTTGAACTGCGGTAGTTGATACGTATGATGCACGATCCTCGCAGTAGATAGCGCTATTTAAGCAATAGCGAAAATCAGACCTGAAAAAAATCAGGCCTGTACGGGACTCGAACCACTGACCTCTGCGATAATAATGCAGCGCTCTTACCAATTGAGCTAACAAGCCAACTGAGGGCAGGCCGTTAAGTTGATTCGTAATGAACCCGTGAAAGTGATAAATGAGATAGAATAAATATATGAAAATCATATGATTTTCATATTTTTATTCTATCTCATTTATCACTTTCACGGGTTCATTACGAATCAACTTTATTCATTACGAATTCAACAATATTATTCATTACGAATTTATTCATTACGAATCAACAATAGAATAAATTTATAACATAACCAAAGTAAAGCGCGCGCTCTGATTGGTCAATTTAGCGTCCCCCATTTGCCCATGGGTGTACGCTGCTGACGTGAGCAAATGCAAAGACTATTTTTCCGCGCGCGCTTGTTTTTTTCTGGTCACGTAAGATTTGTTAAACTAAAGGGAACTCTTTAGCTACAATGTGTTAATGTTATGTTATAAAACAAATGGTAAACACCACAGCGTACACTATTGAGTCATGGATGCACTTGGGAGGTTTGCTAAGCACTCAAGAAGCTAGAGTCGCTCTCGGCTATCGCCTCGAGCGACTCTTACGCTTCTTTCGTGCTTAGCAACCTCCCGCGTGCTTCCATAACTCAATAGTGTACGCTGTGGTGTTTACCATTTGTTAAATATGAAAATCATATGATTTTCATATATTTATTCTATCTCATTTATCACTTTCGCGGGTTCATTACGAATCAACTTTATTCATTACGAATTCAACAATATTATTCATTACGAATTTATTCATTACGAATCAACAATAGAATAAATATATGAAAATCATATGATTTTCATATATTTAGTCTATCTCATTTATCACTTTCACGGGTTCATTACGAATCAACTTAACGGCCTGCTCTCAGTTGGCTTGTTAGCTCAATTGGTAAGAGCGCTGCACTATTATCGCAGAGGTCAGTGGTTCGAGTCCCGTACAGGCCTGATTTTTTTCAGGTCTGATTTTCGCTATTGCTTAAATAGCGCTATCTACTGCGAGGATCGTGCATCATACGAAACAAAAGTGTGTAGGGAAATTTTGATATTTTAAATATTTTCTACGAGGTGTCCCTTTACGTAACACGCTTCGAATATTTTTCGCTACTCTAACTTTAGACGAGAATATCTAGACAACCAACCAGAATATCGGAAAAGTCTGACACACTTTTGTTGATTGATGCCTTGTGAATGAGACTGTGCAGCCATTTTTCTCGTGCCGTGGGATCCGATATCCGATAAACTCAATACAAGAACACTCGGTTGTTTCACGCCTTACCGGCGATAATTTTTTTTTTAAAATGATTGTTGCTCAACCGCCGGCCAAAGATAATTAGGAGTGATGTTAATTACACTGGATTGCTAAATAAAGTGTAGCAAATTGCTATTCTCAAAAATGTTGTATAGTTTTCATTAAAAATTATATATTGAGCAGGCGCAAATTAAAACGCTATGTTCAGGTTTACATTGTCTAATAAATTCATATTTTTATATTTTTATTCTTTTATTTCTATCTTTTTGAAAAGAATTCATTTCAGAAAATACCAAAAAAAAGTCGGCATTTTAGCCTTGTGATCAGACACAAAGTGCATGCTCTATACTCAGTGGTGCATATTCTGTGGTCTTGAACTCTCAGGTAGTAGATGAGGACAGGTAGTAGATAGGTGAGGACAAGAGAAAATAATGGGATACTATTTTCACCTAGTGGGGAATAACATCAAATGAACTCGTCCACAACGGGATGAAAAGCTGTTTTGAATGAAGCTGATTCTATATTCTCTTCCAAAGTATTTAAAAAATGTTATACTTATACCTAAACCTGAAGGTATACAACCACAAAATATCTTCAAAAAACTTTGTACACTTTTCTAATCTTGTAAAATCCTTGAAAGTCTTTAAGTGTGCATACTGACGTGATGTTTGTACGTACAGATATTTACTATTTTAGTGCTAAGCCCTCAAAAAAAGTTTCAGAAACACTTGAAACCCAGAGATTGGCCATTAGATCTTTCTTAGTCAATGAAAAAAATCTCTTATGATTAACTATGAGCCATTTGGAGAATCTATAAGTGCCAAAAAAGCTTAGGTTTTCTCTCTTTCCAAGAGGAATTTCAATAGGAAAACATGAACATAGTTTCAGTTTTGTTGATCATAATTGGTTAATCAGTATCAATGGGTCATTAGTTGAGGCATATTCGTTATTTCAGTTGAACTCTCAACTCAGGAAACTAGCGGACGAAAACGTCTCCCGCCTCAGCCAACAAAAGAGGCACAGAGAATCGACGATGCCGTCAGTTATCCGAAAATGTACACGTACACATTCACACGCAAACTCGATTGTTTCGCAATTGACATCTAATCTACAGCTTATTTAATATAGCATCATCTTACCGCCCATATTGCTGTACCACAAAAAGGGATTGCAGTCCTTAAATTGTTGCATCGCTCCCATAATGGCGATATAACTTGGCAGGGTAGTCAACACATCCTTATAATGATTGTTTACAAAGCGTATCTCAAGGTTTTTCTCTTTCCATTTCGTTGAAAAAAAGGCTGTAATTACTTCACGTAAGAGATCTTTGTTTAAATATAAGTCTTTAACTAAACCGCGAACCAAATGCTGGCGAAATGTTGCTAGTTCAGAAACAGACTTCTCGTGTGCGGAATAACGCTAACTTATTCAAAATTAGGGTCCACATGCAGAAACCGACAACTCCGCAAAAATACAAGTTTGGACCGTGAAGCACGTGGCTACACGAACTAAGGTCGAGTGTTACATAAAGGAAACAGGAGCAAACACTTATTTAACTCCGATCCTTATTGAGTTCATATTTTTGTTTTATAAGTCATTGTTTAGGTTGATAAAGCTCATTCTAGGACAAAAAGAACGAAAGATAAACCTAGTTCGGTGATTAAAACCTCTGCTTGCTACAATATTACTGTATAAGTTTTCAACTTCCCTGCACACTTACTAAATTTTCTTCTGTTGACTGTATGTAATATTCAAAATGAGTTACAGTCAAGCCTACCGAATGAAAATCAGAGGGGTGTTTTTATCGTTAATCGCTGAAACCAGACTTGGTGCTTACTTTGTGTAAGGAACCGGTCGAGATGGCAATTGCCTCGAGTAGAGGTAAGGATCTCAAATAATTATAATTTATAAGTATTTTTAAGACGCTCAAAAATTGAATCGTCTTTGTTTCCTCTTCCTTACTATTTTTAATCTCTATTGATTGTTTGATTAATTACAGAAATTACCTTGAAACTGGTATTTTCGTTTAGTAATAAAACGAATTGCAGAGAAAGGATGCGAACTCTGCAACAACATTGCGTGTCGTTCTCCTCATAAGGATATCTACTGCTCGTTCAAAACTATAGTAAGAGTACACTGTGACTTCGACAGACGATCCAGAAAACGGGAAACAGTAATTAGACCTCTTCTGGCCTGTTCAAGGCTGATTGAGAGCAATTCCGCTAGTCTCGGTTTTTCCGGGCTAAAAGACGACGTTGACCTAGTTCTTAGCCGAGCAGCCATATTCTATCCTCCTGCTGATATACATTCCATTACAATTTATCCCTCGCTAAGTGCAAAACTTGGTGAACGAGAGGCTCTAGTTCGAGGCGCAGAGTTCCTTCTGATATATCAAACCATGCTCAAAAATATATCGCCATATGATGCGTTGATTGGCTTTGGACTTCTGTAAGAAGTAGTCATTCACTTCTTAAATTTATTATCTTGGAAGGAAAGATTAAGGAGAAAGGCACAACATGGGTTTGTTTACTTTTTTTCTGGTTAAATCTAGATGTCAATCTTTTCCCGATGGGCGTGAACGTTCTGGTCTGACCAGACAACAAGCTTAAGTTAAATGTTTCATTACGCATCAGCCACGCTCTATAATATTTCGCCATATAATGCATTGATGGCTTTGGACCCGACCATATTTCAGGGGGATAGATCATTACTTGGCTACCTTCTTGGGCAAGAATACTCAATAACTAACTAGTTGAGTTGATTTTTCAAAGCCTCTGTTTCCAAAATGCAAGTATTTGATGTAGGTATAACGACTCGCACCCGAGCCTGCTGTGTCAGCTGGTACAATGATTACTCGAAGCGTTTCTTGAATCCCGAGATACGCAGAAATGGTTTCATTTCCAGATGTGAGCTTTTTTCGGACCGCTGCCGGGAAAAGGTGGTTGTGGAAAATGTGAACGTGCTACCTGGGTCGTAGTCTTACTACCTGCACGTGTAACTTAACAAGGCACTGTAGCCTCTGGAGAAAAAGTAGTATAAATATAAAGCTGTATACCGTTGACTTTTACAAACATGTCAGCGAAAGTTGTGGTTTTCCAGGTTTGACCCTTATGAAACTTCCTTTAAATAAACAAATATTCAAACACTACACTTTTCTTTGTCGCACGTCTGCAATGATGTATGATGGACTATGCCCTTTGCAGATCTGTCGCTCTCTTTTTGTCCTAAAATGAGCTTTATCCCCCGAAGTACCATGAAACATTCAATTATGATACATTAAATAATGATCGGAGTTAGATCATTGTTTGCTCCCTTTTCGTATATGTAACACACGACCTTAGTTCTTGTAGCCACGAGCTTCATAGTCCAATATTTTATTTTTGCGTTTTATTTCAGTAGACCTCATTTTGAATTAATTAGCGTTATTCTGCACGTGAGAAACATGTTTCTGAACTAGCAACATTCTGCTTACATTTGGTTCACGGTTCGGTTCACTTATATTTAAACAAAGATCTCTTACGCGAAGTATTTCAACGAAATGGGAATAGAGAAACCCTGAGATATGCTTTGTAAACAATTACTATCAGGATGTGTTGACTATCCCGCCAAGTTTTATTGCTATTGAGGGAGCAATGCAACAATTTCAGGACTGCAATCCCCTTTTGTGATACAGCAATATGGTCGGTTAGATGATATTATGTTAAATAAGCTGTAGATTGGATGTAAAACGCAAAACAGTCGAGTTCCGTGTGAATGTGTACATTTTCGAATAAATGACGGCATCGTCAAATCAGCTCATTTTATCCAACGTTAAAATTTTATTAAATTGCACTATCCTTTGGAGATCGAAAAGAACCACACTTTGCCTTACAAAATCCAGATTTTCAGTGTATTATTTTGTATAGCACATAGTTAAATAACAGGTTACTTTTGACCTTTTTTTAATCTTGTTAGAAGAAGATCGGATAAATTCAATTGCGTTGTGTAAATAAATGATCAAGAATTGCTCAAATTGCTGTCAGCATATGTATTGATGTTGTTTCTCAAGATTTGGTAGTTTTTATCGGTCTAAGTGTTTTCAATTCGTGGCGTGACGCTCCGAGATTCGTCTGAAATTTTGAGCTTCAAAAGCGGCATTTGGTCGAAATTCAGCTACTATCCATTTTCTCCAAAATAAATCGATATTCAGCCAAACGAAGTATTCATTGCTTTGTTTCACCATAACGCCTACCTAACTTGAGAGTATAAGCTGCATCGATTTTTTAGCTGTTGCGACCAAATGTTTGACTATTTGTAACATTTGCTCTTAAGGACAATTTTATCACTAGTGATGAAAACGTGACAAAACACTAGTTATTTTTAAACGGTGTTTCCTTGAGTTTCAAAGTCATCCACCTGACCCGAATGGAGCGCTCTGGTTGGCTCATAACTTCATGAATTATTAATGAGTTTGAGAAGTTTATTTCTTGTACCTTCAATTCACTTCGAACATTCAGTAAAAAAAAGGAATCCATTACTGCATTACAATATCCTCCACTAAAGCTCTTTTTTTGCGCGAGTTGAGGATTGAGTGCTAAGAGCTAGTACTTTGACTTTTATACCACAAGTTTGCAAGAAGGGATGAATTAATGAGTATTGCATTGTACGCATTTCCGATTTATTGCACTGCGTTTGGAGATCAATGCTTTTCTATGGTTCGCTTTAGTTTTTTTTTTATAAGCTGACAATACACTCTTTGAGCAAGGAAACTTATAACGTAAAAACTTATTCAAGAAAACTAGGATGGGTCTACGGAATCCAAAATTATACTCCAGCAAGTTTTCTTTGATAAATTTCCGTTAAAACCTTTTCTTTGAAAGCGCATATAGCGAGCTAAGAGTCCAAGAGTGCATGTGAACTATCAATCCCCTTCACATGCCTTTCATTACATTTGCATTGCAAAATTTCAATCTCGTGGCTGTTTTTATTCGGTGATAGCACATCGTTGCTTTGATCTGAGATATTCCCACCAGCACGGTATGTATTTGACGCGTTCCTTACACAAGTAAGACAGGTTCCTTCCTTACAGCTATCTCAGCAGGATATTGTTACTGAAAATACCTAATGGTAATTTCTTCAACTGATTGATAAATAATTTAATTTCATTTCAGTTTTGGGAACGTACAAAATAGCTTAAAATTCTTTACTTTTTAAAAGTCTTTACGATTTTGTTTTATTGCAAACGGCATTTTATCAGGTTTGAATATTCAAACCTAATAAAATTATCTTATTGTCGTAACTTCTGGGATATTTCGTGTCGATATAACTGCTTAAAAGCGTTGCATAACTAGTATTTATATTGTTTGAAATAAGCTGTGATATTATCGCATAATTTAAAATTGCAGCCTTCCTTCAAAAGTGAAGCGAACAAACTCTGCCAATAGGGGATTACAGTTTTTCTGGAGAGGAATGCAAGACAGCTCTATTGAGAGCTTCGAGAAAAGGATATCGTTTCTTAATACTACTTCCAAAACGAAAGCGAGGGTTTCATCAGGTTTCCAAACGCGAGAAAACATTTGAAACCACGAGGCCGCAGTCTGAGTGGTTTTATTGTTTTCGAGCGTTTGGAAAGATGGTGAAACCAGAAGAATGAGTTGTTGTAACTTTTTCACTTACAGACCTCCTAATTCGGCGTTGTTATTGAATATGTCTTTTGGCAAGTCCTCCAACTGGTTGTTTTCCAATCGCCTGTCAACACAGGACGACAGTTAGCATAAGTTAGGATAGGTCCTGAAACATAACCGCTAACAGACTAAACTCGTTTAAGTTCCGATGTTTTCTTTTCGGTGTTCCATATAAATGCCTAAAAAACGTTAACGAGCTACCCAGCGATACATGTAAGGGGTAAATGTGGTGTAGCCCTCATAAAAGCCCAGATGACATTGATTGCAGGGGATGCTAAAAGTTGGTTACCGACAAATCCTAAAAGTGGGAAAATTTGAAATGATATTACAAAATGTCTAAGTAGTTTTATTTAAAATTATATACAGTGTGTTTATGTGAGTAGCCGCAAATGAAAACGCTATGTTCCAGTTTATATTGCCATATAGATATGTTCATGACATCAAATCAATAATCTGTAAACATAATTTGTTTAAGAGTTCAAAAGTGATGGTAAAAATAGAACCGGCATGTTCAAGTTTGTCTTCTAATCAGGTTTTATGAAGAATACTTTGCTTGTATTACGGTTAGTGATATATGATCTGTGATTTCGAACTCTCACGCGGTGGACGGGTGAGGACGCAGGAAAGTTATGACACATTATTTTGTCTTTGTGAGGAAGTTGTCTGCAAGAGAATAAAGAGAATTGCTGGGTGTTCACAGCATTGTAAAGTCTCTGTAAGAGTACATCGAGTGCCCTGTATCGAGATTTCAAGAGATCTTGGTCCCTTGATCACAGCTTCATCGGGCAAATAAAAGTTTTGGCCAGCAAATCCGAATAAGTGCATGCAAATTAGTATATTTCAGCGGTTATGTTCATTAATTCAAGCAAGGATTTTTTTGTTTTACCCACTTTTGTGGAAAGTTACTGACATTTTCCCTGTTATGCAAATCTTTGTCTACACTCTTCACTAAAGTTTTTATAGTGCGTCTGTATTCTGTAAGTTTGCGATTCATCCATTAAGATTTTGCTTTATTGCAAACGGCATTTTATCAGGTTTAAATATTCAAACCTAATAAAATTATCTTATTGTTGTAACTTGTGGGATATTTCGTGTCGATATAACTGCTTAAAAGCGTTGCACAACTAGTATTTGTATTGTTTGAAATAAGCTGTGATATTATCGCACAATTTAAAACTGCAGCCTTCCTTCAAAAGTGATGCGAACAAACTCTGCCAATAGGGGATTACGGTTTTTCTGCAGAGGAATGCAAGACAGCTCTATTAAGAGCTTCGAGAAAAGGATATCGTTTCTTAGTACTACTTCCAAAACGAAAGCGAGGGTTTCATCAGGTTTCCAAACGCGAGAAAACATTTGAAACCACGAGGCCGCAGTCTGAGTGGTTTTATTGTTTTCGAGCGTTTGGAAAGATGGTGAAACCAGAAGAATAAGTTGTTGTAATGACTTTTCAAAGAAACAACATAAAATTATACAATGATGTATTCTTTCCATTTTTTTCAATGCCTTTTATGTGTGATTTGTTGTATTCAGCCGGCATTCATTGTATTAGTGAGCTTTTGTTTTTAATTATCCAATAGTTTAGCGTTGCACCAAATTTCTGTTTCAAAAGCGTTGTGAACTTGACGTCTTTTACACACTGTTTCTACCATGGCCGAAGGAAGGTTTCGCTTCCCGAAAACAATCGAGGAAGAAGAACTTTGCATAGAGAGAGCAATACCGAAGTCTACCAGATATAAAAATAAGTGGGCAGTAGGCACTTTTGAGGATTGGCAAGAGTGCAAAGTGTCAAGTTTCCAATAGTCGAAAGGTTGGTGGGGTTTTTAATGAGGGTGAAGCTGTTTGAATTATCTATGAATATGCAGATTAAGAACAATTTTATCTCTAGTGATGAAAACGTAATGAAACACTAGTTATTTTCAACTGGTATTTCCTTGAGTTTCAAAGTCATCCACCTGACCTGAATGGGGTGCTCTGGTTGGCTTATAATGTCATGAATTATTAATGAGTTTGAGAAGTCTACTTCTCGTCCTTTCAATTCACTTCGAAAAAAAAACTTTATCAAGAAAACTAGGATGGGTCTACGGAATCCAAAATTCTCTCCAGCAAGTTTTCTTGATAAATTTTCTTTAAAACCTCTTTTTTATGTTAAATATAGCGAGCTAGGAGTCCAAGAGTGCATGTGAACTATCAATCCCCTTCACATGCCTTTCATTACATTTGCATTGCAAAATTTCAACCTCGTGGCTGTTTTTATTCGGTGATAGTACATCGTTGCTCTGACCTGAAATATTCTCATCAGTGCGAGATGGATTTCACGCGTTCCTTACACAAGTAAGTTCCTTATTTACAGCCATCTCAGCAGGATATTGTTACTGAAGATGCCTGATGGCATCTTCTTCAACTGATCAATTAATAACTCAATTTCATTTAATTTTTAGGAACGTACGAAATAGCTCTACGAAAATTTAAAGCCGAATATTTTTGGACTTAAAACGTAAAATCTAAAATTTCGCGATCGAATGGCTTACTCTGTGAAAATAAGCATTCCTTCCATCACCGGGGACTCTCTTCGCTACCTTTGAACCCTTTAATCAGATAAGGGCGGTTCTTCAAAGAGCAAAAGATGTTTTTTCCCCAATCCAGGAGATTGTCCTTGCATTTTGCTCTCCCTTCTTTAAAGCTATCAGCTCTGCGAGGTTTTAAATCTCGCCAGTTGTTGTAAGTATTGGGGGTTCGAATGTTTAGTGCTCATTGTCGAGAACTCTCCTTGAGTACTGGCTGTTCTTTTCATTCTCTAGATCTGTTGTGGCTCTGTTCTTATAAGATTCGGCATTTGGGTGGCAGACCCTAACATCAGGGAATGCCGATCGTTGCTGTTGGCAGAATCCACATGCGTGAAGGTTCAATCTTGCGCCTATTGCTTTGTTAGCTCCTCTTTCCAGCTGTTCACCGCTGATGTCTTGAACTACGGGATCAACTTCAACATATCGCCTTATACCGTACTCAAGAGTTCAGCTGTCAGGTCTCTCGGATCATTATGTCTTTGTATAAAAAATCCTTTTCGTTTCCAAATCATAGCGTGGTCTAGCGTAAAAACCTCCCCACATACACCAGGTGGGGGGAACATTTTGATAGTTTGTCAGCATCAAGGAATTCCTGTTTATTTAGGTTGAAGCCCAATTCTCGGGAGGAAGTACTGTCAGTCACACTAGTGACCCTTCCTCAGCTGTCTTGTCCAGCGCTCGAATCGCGCAGAATGCTGCGACACATCCGGGAACTTTTTAAGTCCATCAGCGGTCAATTTGAACAGTCCTCCGAGCAATAAGTGCGGAACAATAAGGAAAGTGGCTAGTAGCTACGGCAAACTATTCGCTGTTCTATTTGGCAGCATATGGCTTTTGTAGAAGCCGGTTTAATAAACAAATTTGTATCAAAACTTGTTTTCGCGAATCTGCTTTGAAAAAGTGGCAACTGTAGATGCTCTTCAGTGTGGAAGCTGATCTTTAGCTTAATTAATCCGATGAACTTTTCGATTCGCGAAACCTCACAGTCAGCATATGGAGAGGTTACTCCTATGTTTCATGACAATTGCTTTTCCTCCCGTTGATAAACTGGGCACTGTAAATACATGTCGCGGAAGACAGTACCATTTTGGGCGGACTCGGATCGCAAGGATGTCCCTATATAGCTGATTACACCTGTGTTCCGTAATCACAGGAATAAGTACCGAGATATTGCGTCCTCCAGTGGCTCTACTAGATCCTGACTGTCGGGCAGTATTACTAGGAAGTAAGTCACCCATGTGGAAGCAGCCTAGCGTGCTTCTGGCTGTATCTGAGTGAACTCTGCTAATCGAGCTACTTCGCTGACCCAAACAGAGACCTTTTCACTGACGTATTCCTTTAGACACTCTCGTGAGCCTAACGCCGCGCCCAAATGTTTTTTCCCTTCCTTTTTTATGTTAATGTTCGTTTCCTTAAATACTCTCACATTTTCCTTGTTGTGTGGCTTTGTGATAGTCCAGCAATTCTTATCGTTTGGAAAGTAGCCAAAATCTAAACCCAGGGTTCTCAGGTGCCCCACTATGTCTTGATTTCTGTAGTAGAGCCTGCCCCACCCGTATAAGCGAACCAGCATTGCTTTGCTGTGGACGCCACCTGTAGACTCGTGATCAGAGGCTGGATGCTAAGAGCATAAAGAGCTATAACGATCGGATCTGCGGTCCCTTCTGATGACAGGTTCTCTTTGCCATCCGTGATAAGTTAATAGTAGTTACAATATTTACTTCCTTTTTTGATTGGCTTTGACTCCTTCTAAAGTATTGTGTTGTTGATTTCGAGTGGCCTTGTCAATCCCGTACTAAATATGAACGAATGGCTAAATAGTACTGAACTAACTAAAGACTGCATGACATTTTGGTATCCTTGTTTTGCAAGTTAAACACCCTAAGTGTCTCGAGCGAGCCTTTTTGACTTCCGCACCACAAAGATACAACATTAGTTAAATTAAGGAGTACTCCACTGTTTATTGACTTCACCCTGTTTCGATTTGTTGTATGGAGTTTAGAGCTCGACCCTGTGAAATGTCGGTTCGTTATATGAATTACTTTCTCTGTTTTTTACTGGATTTTCTTTTCAACGAGCTATGACATTTTTTGACCAAGGAAGTTTAACATGGAAAAATTTCTAAAAGACAAGGTTTAGAAGCATTGTATTTGACAAGAAGAATACAAAAAAAAATAAACACTACGAAAGGCAATTCTGGTCCATTAAAAGCTTATTGATAAATTTCCTTCACAAGTATTTTTTGATAATGTCCATAGCGAGCAAAATTGAAAGATATATTTGTATATATGAGAATGGCATGTAATGTTCAGCAGAAGTGAGGAGAGGGAGGAAGGTTAGGAGTAGGAGCCTGGGGTCCGCAGGTGGCATGTGTCACTTTACCTTCCCTTCCCCCCCCCCCCCCTCCCCTTGCTTCCACCATTGTACTTGCAGGAGAAAAATAAAATCCTTGTCCACTTAAACAGAACAGTCCTACTTCGTAGCTGAATTTTTCTGGAGCTAAGGCGTTGCTGCTCGTATTTACTGGTATATTTACCAATGATCGATGGATTTGACGCGTTCTTCACACAGACGAGACAAACTCTAAACTTACAGCGATCTCAGCTGGGTATTGTTACTGAAAATGCCTGGTGGTAATTTCTAAAAACTGGTTATTGTTCAACCGCTTGCCAAACGTTATATAAAGAAGTGTTAATTAAATTGTGCTTGTCAACATAGTGCAGGAACTGTGGTTGCTCGAAAATGTTGAGTGTCTGATGTCTTCTTTTTTAAAGAGCTAAGATAGGGTGCTCGTTTTTTGTGTGTCTGTGTGTGTATTTGTAAAAGACTGAAAACAACTGAATGCTTTACACATGCCCATTCTCCCTTCTCCCATTACCCATTGTTGTAATACATATGGCTGGACATTACTCACTAGTCCTCATTATAAGCTAGGCGACATTGATTGCAGAGAGGGGGAGAGTAAGGTAACAGGAAACAAAATTTCTCAATAGTTTTGTTTAAGTTTTCTAATACAGTGTCTTCACTTGTACAAGCACAAATGATCACACCATGTTTAAACTTCCCTGAGCAGCGTCAGCTCGTTTAATATTTATTATTCCTAAAGAAATTCTTTGAAAGCTTAAAAATTAAAGAAACCCGACATGTTAGTCTTGTGGTCAAGCTAAAAGAAGCAGAGTGGACACCATTGTCGCGAACAGAGAGCCCTGCATCGAAGAGGATCTAACTCGAAGGGTTAATAATCTTTGGGGATAAATGAAACAGCTCTATAAAGTTTTAAAGAGCATTTCTGGACTCAAAATCGATTGGTTCCATTTTCCTCTCTAGGATTTTCTCGTCCATCATTACTGACACCTCTGAGAGGGGTGATTTCTTAATCATAGTTCTTTATTTCATGTGCGCATAGAACGTTCTCTCTTCGTCCTTCTCTATATGACGTTGCATTTTATCCTTTCTTGCCTTTTTAAAATCTTACTACTGCCAACCGATTACTCGAATCTTCAAGGGACTTTGAAAAAGGTTCGAGTTATCTGTTAAAATAAGTGGACTGGAATTAAAGGAAACGTTGTTTGCTGTTTTTAGTGTTCATGCAGTATACTTAAAGCACCAAAAGTCTGTTTTGCGAAGGACGCCAAGGCAAAAATCTGCAACGTACTATATGTAAAACCAACGAAGAGCATTTTTTAGTTTTCCTCCATCACCTCAAATTACCATATTCTAAGGGCATCGGAACGGACATAATTTTTAGCGGTATTACACTGAGGGGTGTATGGAAAATACTAATGGAATTTGATTTGCACTTAGTGTTTAATAGTTTTGGTGCCAGAGCGTTGTCCCAGGGAGTATGGGGACCAACCCCCCCCCTCATTTTATTTAAAGAAGCGACGAACCCAATATTAAAAATAACGGTCAGCCAGAGATATAACGTAAAGATCTATAGGATGTATGGAATGCCCTACGAATTGTAAGTTACATTTCGTTGAACTCTCAAATGTTATTCTGTAATTAAAAAAATATGTATTTGTTTTTTTAGTTTGACTTGCTTCCTCTGGCAACTAGTACGAAAATAAACGGGTCACCATACATCTGTAACCTTTAAAGCTACAGTAACGCTTCACGTTGAACGCGCGAATCAGTTATAAATTCTACGAATTGAAAGTTACACCATCGACTTCAAAATCCCGAAGGACAGCATCGTGAGGCAAAGCTACTGGTTTTAAAGAACAACTGATAGCGAAACAAGCGACTGATCGACCTTGGAATCCGTTACAGCCGGGTCACGAAAGAAACGCCTCATTTTCCAGAACAAACGACTGCCCAAAAGCGAGCGACTGACCGTTCTAGAAAATATTTCAATCTACACTTTTGGTGAAAGAACAGCAACCTCGCAATGCCACCGAGAGTTGATGTAAAAACCCTCACGGGAAAAATTAACAATGGAAGAATTTGAATCCATATTCGCTATAAGACCGGGACTTGAAAGACTCGAAACAGTGTTCAATTTAGTGGAATCGAAGTACAGATCTGTTAAAAAGCAGCAAGAGGTGATCTCGGACAAATTAATTGCAGAAGGCGTTTCATCGGAAGATGAATTGGTGTTAATGAACAGAAAACTCTGGGACAAAGTAAAAGCTGATTTTCCTCAAATCGCCTCGAAATACGCAGCGTATCAAAGCGAAAATAGTCATCCTAATGTTCCTGACCACAAAGAAACCTTGAAAACGATGAGTTCTGCAGTTGAGAAAATGGCCATTGCAATGGGATCGAAACCCAGCAGCCTTGAGCGATTGACAGTTCCGATCTGGGACGGAAGTCGCAGAACGTATCAGAAGTGGAAAAGAGAGTTTAGACACTGTATGGCAAAATATGGACAAGACAAAGATGAACAACTTAAAAGATTCCGAAAAGCAATACCTAAGGATTTCTTCTGGACAGATCAAGTCAAGACTTGTAAAGATGTTGACCAAGCCTGGGAAAATTCTCCAAAATAAATTCGCAAATGAGCGAAAACTTATGGACGAACTGTTAGCTGAAATGAACAATTTGAAACAAGTTAAACGAGACTGCAAGTCACTCACGCGTTGCGCCATGACGATTTCCATATTTGTCAGTGATATGAAAGACAGCGGCTGCGTCGTGTTAGAGGCGTCAGAAGCTCCGTTTTTCATGTCTCAGCTATTATCGAAGCTCGATCAAAGAGACAACACAAACTTTGGAAGAGAGATGCAAAGAGCGGGAAAGGAAGAGAATGTGTCAAACCTCGTAACCTGGTTACATCGAGAGGCAACCCTCCGCTCCAGAGGAAAACGAGACAATGACAACGCCGACGAAAAAGAACGTACCCACCAAGGACCAACCTTTAGAAGAACAGATAACCACGCAGCAAACAATGAGCAAGAAGCGTGTCCACTCGGTTGTACGTCGAAGCACCATTTAGCGGCCTGTCCGTTGTATCAAAGTTCAACTGTAAATCAAAGAGGGGACGTAGTCAAACAGAGCAACAGATGCCGAAAATGTCTCAGGCCACATCATACGAACGACTGCAGGAAGCCGGACGGTACTACCTGCGAGAAATGCAAAAAGAACCACCACCATTCTCTTCACAACGAGAAGATTAATTCGAATTTAAGCGCGCGCGCAGTGCCTTTCCGAATGCAAGATATTCCTGCAGAAGGAAATACCAACTGCGCCACTAACCAGAAGAAATATTTCAAGCTCATAACTGGTTTATGTCCTGTCCAAAACGTCAAAGTTATGGACTCAGGTGGAACGCTTGTTGAAATACTAGCGATGATAGATTCCGGATCAAACACAAGTCTGCTATCAAAGAATGCAGCTGAACGACTTGGAATAGCTGGGACAGTTACCATCTTACTATGAATCTAGCAGGTGGAGAGAAGAGGTCTGAAGCTTCAAAAATCATCGAGATAAATATTACCTCGACCATAGATGAGGATATCAGAAAGACACTGGAAGTATACGCTATAAAGAAACCTTGTAGTGCCGCGAAGACGATCTCGAAGGAAACTATTGAAAACTTCCCTCATCTCAAACCAGCGGCGAACAAACTGCATCTATCTGGGGGAACAATAGATCTTCTAGTTGGTACAGATTTCGTCGATGCATTCGTTGACATTCATACCTTGTCAGGTAAACCTAGAGAGCCGATTTCCAAATGCAACTGCTTCGGTTGGTACGTCTTAGGACAAGTTAACAGTTACAGGATACAGTCCATTGCAGTTGGAACAGTGAGGATTGAAGACGACTTTAAGAAACTACTTTATCAGGACACGCTGGGAGTTAAACCAACAGAACTGTGTATATGTAGTGAGAACGTGCCACGAGAAAACAAGTTCGTCAAGTCGCTGTCTGATTCAACTACATTGGTAGATGGGAGAATCCAAGTAAGAATGCCTTGGAATGAGAATGGACCCCCAAAACGCAGCAATTATAACATTGCCCTGAAAAGAATGCAGTCTGCCGAGAAATCGTTCCAGAGAACAGGATGCTTCGAAATCGTAAATGACGAAGTCTAAAAGCTGTTGCAACAAGACTTCATAATTAAAGTTCCTACAGAAGAAGTTGATCACAGCCAACCTGAATGGTATCTGCTTTTACAAGCAGGCTTGCCACCAGAGAAAACCACTAAGGTCCGCCTTGTTTTCGATGCGTCTTCAAAGGGTCACGACGGTCTTTCCCTGAACGCTCACCTTGAGAAACGACCTAATTACATTAACAGTCTTCCCAATGTACTTATGGGCTGGCGATGGAACGAAGTGGCTTACTCGGGTGATATCCGAAAAATGTTTAATCAAGTTCTAGTGAACTCTGACGACCAAGTTTTCCATAGGTTCTTGTAGAGAAGCGACAAAACTGAAACGCCCTCAGTCTCTTAGTGGCTCAGTTTAAATTTCAACGAGAAGCCAGCACCAGACATCGCCTCAAACGCCATCAATTACTTAGCCAAAGTCTCACAAGTCGAATTTCCGGATGCATCCCAGGAACCGCGAGATCACGTGTACGTGGACGATATCGCAGGCTCCAAAAGCAACTCAACAGAAGCCAGGAAAATAACGAAAGAAATTGACACCATCCTCGGAAAAGGCAAGTTTCAAGTTAAGGCTTGGCACTCCAACTGCTCGGAAATGATCCGTCTAGAGGTGAAAGATTTACAGAACTGCTTGGCCACAAATGGGATAAAGAAGAAGATAACTTTACCTTCAAGAAAGAAAACGCGGTTGGCCTATTGGAGGGCTTCTCCAAAAGAAACTGTCTGAAATTTCTCGCTCAACTCTAGGGTCCCATCGGTCTTGTTTCACCCGTTATTATCAAGTTCAGAATTGATCTGCAAGCACTATGGAGTTCAGGTTACAACTGGGACGACATCCTTCCCGAGAGTATTCAGCAAACATGGTTAGAGAATGTTAAGACCATAAATGATCTCTTGTCATTTCAGTTTGACCGTAAGGTAAAACCAAACCATGCAGCGGGCGTGCTTCAAACTCACGGACTCTCCGATGTTGGGGAACAGGCTTATGGTGCTGTAATCTTCCAACGATGGAAACTTACTGGTGGAGACTACCAATGTGTTGTAGTCATGATAAAGGCTTTCGTCGCACCGCTGAAGAAGAAAAGCATCTCGAGACTAGAACTGTTGGGCTGTTTAGCACTTGCAAGGATGTTAGTTACATGTGTAAAGGCCTTGGAGTTGACAAAAGCCCAATACTGGGAAAGATTCTACTGGGTCGATTCAACAATCGTTTTGTCCTGGGTCAAAACGCTAGCACGGGAATTCAGACCCTTTGTATCTACCAGAGTGGCAGAAATCCAAGAGTCAAATGGGGCACACCAAATTCGCTACATCAAGTCTAACCATAACCCTGCAGATGCTCTAACGAGAGGAATCCATCTTAACCATCTCGTGAAGTGGTCGGAGGGACCATCCTTCCTAAAGTTGCCAGAAGAAAAATGGCCCAACTTTCAAGACCACACCCAAGTTAACGCTCACGTGGACGACCCCGAACCATTAAAAAAGAAGAAAGTATTTCAAAAAGAGAAGAAAGCCAGTAAACATTACAATGCTCTCGCAGAAGTATGCCCTGAACTAAATCAGCCTGAATCTGAAGGTCCTATCCTTTCACATTCGTTGAAAACTTGTTCTACGTACTCCAAAATACGGAGAACTCTTGCCTACGTCCGTAGTTTTATTCGCAACGCACTAAAAATAAACCCGAGGTCAGGACCCATTTCAGTTCCGGAACTGAAGGCTGCCGAGGCCCGTCTTCTGAAGTGGAGTGAATTTCCCGTCAACAAAGGGAGATTGGATAAGAAACTGGTGGCAAAGAAGGGTGAAGACGGCCTCCTTCGTGCGCATGGTCGTCTTGAAGTTGTCAGATGTCTCTCTGAAGAATTGAGAAAGCTTATTATCTTACCACCCGTTTGTAATATTGCTTCTGCGTGCTCTCCTAGCACGACTTGGGCACTGTGGCTATAAGAGTTTAATGTACCAGGCCAGAAAAGGATTTTGGATCATTGGACTCCGCAGAATGGCTAAGACCGTCACCTCAAGGTGTGTCACATGCAGAAAACTACGGAAAAGGCCCCTCAACCAGCTCCTGGGACAGATTTCAAACCTAAGAGTAGCAGCTGGCTTCCCGGCATTTTCAAACACTGCCATGGACAAGTTCGGACCAATACAGATTAAGCTTGGCCGCAAGACTCTAAAAGAGGCCCAAGTGATCATCTTCACCTGTATGACATCACATGCGATCTATCTAGAACTGGTCACTGATAAAACCTCAGATGCATTCTTGATGGCCTTTCGACAATTTGCCTACCTTCGGGGATACCCCAGTGTATGCTGGTCAGACCATGGAACAAATTTTGTGGGTGCCCAAGGTTACCTAAAAGAAACCACACAGAACTAAGATTTTCCTAAGATAAAGAGAGTCCTCTCCGATAAATTTCGCTGCGAGTTCAGATGGGAGTGGAACACACCACATGCGAGTCACCAAAACGGAGTTGTTGAGACCCTAATTAGGTCAGTCAGACTAGCACTTAACGCCACTTGCAAGAACCAAGCATATTCCGAGGAACAATGGAGAACATTTTTGTCAGAAGTTACCTGCCTAGTCAACAAACGACCACTGTACCCCAGTTCCTATGATATCTGGGAAGTACCACCGATCACTCCCAACGACCTTCTTCTAGGCCATCACAATCCACCGCCACAGCCAGAACCAGAGGAAAGAACCAATCCGCGACAATTACTCAGAAGCACACAAAACAGAGTCGCTGATTTCTGGAGGAGTTGGATGAAGTATTTCGCCCCAAACTTGTTACCAAGAAACAAGTGGTTTCGCGTGCGAGATAACATCAGACCGGTGATCTTGTTTTGAGCTAGATCCCAAACACAAAAGATGTGAATGTAAAATGGCGCGTACTATAGGCACCTATCCTGGAAACGACGGCCTTGTCCGAAAAGTGAGAATAGAAACAAGAGACGTAGAGTGCGACAGACCTATTCACAAACTGTGTTTGATTGCGACAAAGGAAGAGCTTGATGCAGGACTACTTTAGTTTAGATGAATTCAAGAACAATGAACACTTGCATGAATCTTTCAACCTTAAATGACAATTCGTTGCTCAATTAGAGTTAAACTCTTAAATTCCGCACTCGGACGGAGTGATTTTCACTTAGTGTTTAATAGTTTTGGCGCCAGAGCGTTGATCCAGGGAGTCTGGGGACCAACCCAACCGCCCCTTTTATTTAAAGACGCAACGAATCCAATATTGAAAATAACGGTCAGCTAGAGATAACGTAAAGATCTATAAGATGTATGGAATGCCCTACGAATTGTAAGTTACATTTCGTTGAACTCTCAAATGTTATTCTATATTTGAAAAAAATCTGTATTTGTTTTTTTAGTTTGACTTGCTTCCTCTGGCAACTAGTACGAAAATAAACGGGTCACCATACATCTGTAGCCTTCAAAGCTACAGTAACGCTTCACATCGAAAGCGCGAACCAAAATTCGCTCGAAAATCGCTCCTCTGATCTGCTGATATTCCCGCCTACTCGGGATGTATTTGATGCGTTCTTTATTTGGGGCTAACAAGGTAATGCGGTTATATCAAATGAGTTGAAATTGTAAATCGGCCACCGTAAAGAGTTCAAAAGCTAACGTTTCGAGCGTTAGCCTTTGGTCAGAGCGAATGGAGGAATTGTGGGTTGCGTGTGGGTTTAAATGCAGAAAGCCGTGAAGCTACGCTATTGGTGGGAACATGGTGACGAGAAAAACACGAATAAACTAGTAAAATGAAAGGCGTGCGTTGACACCTATAGGGTTAAGAGTGCCGATTTAGAGGATACTCCTTTTTTTCAAGAGTTTTGTGTTTAATAAGACTGATTCTATGTTCCATTTTCAAATTATTTGAAATTTAACTCATTGCATATGACTTTTTTCATACCTATACATGAGGGTGTACAATCGCAAAATATCTGCACAAACTTCCCTCTGGCTATTTCTTGTACACTTTTCTAATTTTGTAAAATTCTTGAAAATCTTCAGGTGTGTACATTGAAGTGATGGGTGTAAGTAGACATGTTTACTATTTTAGCGCTAAGCCCTCGCAAAAAGTTTTAAAAGCTCTTGAAACCCAGGGACTGGTGATGAGATATTTCTCATTCAATAAAATAAATAAATAGATAAATAAGTAAATAAAAGTAATAAAGGAAAAAAGCCAAATGATTACTTATGGGCAACTTGGGATAATATAATTGACAAAAAATGGCACAGGTTTCTCTATTTCCAAGAAGATTTTCACTAGAAAAATGTGAATGTATATTGAACGTAAAACTATATTCTGCTGGTCAGTGTCAATCAGTCGTTATATGAAGGATATTCGTTATTTCAGCTGAACTTTCAAATCATGAAACTAGCCAACTAAAGAGGCAAGAAGAATTTACTGTGTGTTGTTAGCGTGGCAAGGCCCCTGCACGAGTGAGCACCTCTGGTGCCTTGTGTTGTACTTTCATAGGATCTTTGTTTCGTTGTCAAAATTTCGTCAAAGAAAATAATTATATAGTATGTGTTATACATTATACATTAGCGACCTGAAATACCAGAGAAGACATGGTAAACATAACTTTGATCAGATTTACAGCCTTCCAGTCCAGCAACATATGGTTCTACTTGGTCTCGTAACCTCTCATCACAGGTCCACTATCGAACCTTTCCTCTTTTAGAAAGCAGCGCCAAAACACAATATAAGCACTTGTGAGGAAGCTAGAGTTAAAGAACTTACTGGGAACGTTTCTGACGGGTAAATCAGGCACTATGAGTTCAATGTCTCTTTCTTTAAAAGTTTGGATGGTCTACAGTCATGAATAGTTCTGCAAGTAACTTGGTAACCTTGAGAACCGTTTAGATCTCGTGGTGCTGGACTCCATTACTTAGGGCTTGTCAGGTGTTACAAATAGAGCCTTGAATTTAATTGGTACTGCCACTATGGGTTTGTCTAGCTGTTTAGGAACTTACGTATATGAGAACGATCCTTCGCAGTAAAGCACTATTTGAGCAATAGTGAAAATCAGACCTGAAAAAAATTTCAGGCCTGTACGGGATTCGAACCACTGACCTCTGCGATACTAGTGCAGCGCTCTACCAATTGAGCTAACAAGTCAACTGGGAGCAGGCCATCAAATTAATTCGACATAAACCCGTAGATGAGGTTTAGGAACTGTTTGAGCCTTGCTGACGGGGTGGCAGAATCTCGCCTGGATTTGCTCGGATGGATGGCCGTTAGGGAACATCTTTTGCATCTGGTAAATAATCCGAGGTTTTTTAATCCAAGCTCTGTAGGTTTCGTTCAAAAGTCCTCTCGCTGTCTGATTTTCCCTATGTTAATAGTCTAGAACAGGAAGAAACTGGGTTACAAGCTCTTGACAGAGTATCGTCTGGAAAAAAAAATATTTCCATGGCTTGTGGTGTATCTGCTACTCACACTGCTCGAGTCGCGACAAGAGGTACTGTAGCTTATTGTGAGCTGATGCCGATAGCTTCTAAAAAAAAACCGCGGGCTTTTGTCAGTCTACTGCCGGATGGCTCTCCAGCCGAACACATCCCGGTGGTTACGCTTTATGCCAAAAACTGGGGCTAAAATTCCTTTTCGATCTGCGAGTGCTTTCTC
Organism: Stylophora pistillata; assembly: GCF_964205215.1. Lineage (NCBI taxonomy): Eukaryota > Metazoa > Cnidaria > Anthozoa > Scleractinia > Pocilloporidae > Stylophora > Stylophora pistillata. Next base: position 42,704,792 of record NC_142520.1, on the reverse strand, counting down.
TCTGCCACATGAGAGTCCTACTTGAAAATGTCACTAGTTAACAATTCTGCAGCAATAAAATGGCAAGCCCATCCTTGGATACATCTCCTTGGCCCTCTGTTTGGTCACTCTAGCTGAAATACTGGTGCTTTGAAAGCAGCGTCTGATCTCTTCGAAGGGAACTTCCTGCTAATGGATGCAGATCCACCCGCCATTTTTGTGTGTCAGGCAGCATAGTGGCTCCAACATTTCTGAAAGGTTCCTTAGCCTTATAGATCTCTGCACTGCTGGCACTTCTTCCGATCGCTCTACCATGACCATTGTGTCAGCTTTCCTCGGAACTGCCTTTACCATTGAATCTTCGTCATCACACGTCCAATAAATGGCACTTCCCGTCAATAGAATTCTAGCTTCTCATTAATCAATTTCATGTGTTTTTCCCAACAAGGGTCTCACTCTAGCATGAAATTTGTTCAGCGCTCATAAATTGGGTTCGTCTCGCCTTGGCAGTAATTATTTCAAAAGTTCAAAACTTTATCGGTCCTACCTTTCTCTTCATTGGAGGCGAAGGTAAACCAGATTTGATATCGAGGGCTTCTGGCCCGCTACATGTGATGAAAGTTGCTACTCGATAGTCGTCCAGCCTCCAGTGCAAATTCTGACTAAAGCTTTTATTTAATTCTTTGCTAGATCTCCGCGGAGATCTAGCTATGCAATAACTGAAAGATTTAAAGATTTGCTGCGGTGTTTGAGGTTTGGAACTGATGAGCTGCTGCTGCTGCAATCTGCTTTCGACGTCATATAATGTCAAGTGTCTGTCGCCGTGCTTCGGTCCAAAGCTAGCCCAAATTCGACTGAAACTCATTCAGAAAGCTGCTATATGTCCTGTTGAGAAGTCGTTAGTCAATGATGTTATTAGGGCGTGCAGCAGAAATACCGGTAACAAACGGAGTCGAGAATGTTGTCCCATTTAGTTGTGCCTCTGGAGCGACTTAGCAGTCGGTGAAAACAGATGTCAACGTTATATTTGTTCTTGAATATCCTAAACTCGGTTCCTTAAAGATCGAAGGGCTAACGCTCGAAACGTCAGCTTTTATAATCGTAACGGTGGCCAATTTACCATTTCAACTTTGTTGATATATTCAAATTATTTCGTTACCCCCACCGACGCAGCACCAAACAGTTTCTTTAGAAACTATAAGCCTTTATTCCTTAAAGATCGCTAACACAAATTTTTGGTTTTAAAAATATCTTTAAAGGAAAATAAAATTATCTTCTTTGAGAGTTATGCAACAAGCTATAGAACTGATACGGCAAGTAAGATGATAATATGAATCCACATGGGTGATTAAACTTTATTCCATTCCAGTTGCAATTGGGTCTCGTGTCTATTGATTCATCAATCAACATTACAGCTAATTAAATAATTTTTGTATGCGATTTGTGTCGCTGTCATTGGATGGTTACTAGATTTCAGCTCTACTCATTCTTCTTCATAATTTTCAAATTATAATTTTGAAATCGTCGTCGTTTTTCCCCTTGTTTATTGAATATTTCTTCTCATTCATGAAAGTAAGTCTCTTTTGAGCACCACTTTGCTAGAGTTGCAATGCATCTTGAACGATAATAGGCCAGATGACATTGACATTTCATAAAGGTACAATCGCTAAAAAACGTTGCATAACTAGTATTTGTCCTGTTCGAAATAAGTTGTGATCTTATCGCGTAATTTAAAATCGCTGCCTTTTTTCAAAAGTGATGATAACAGCCTCTACCAAAAGGGGATTACGGTTTTTATGGAGAGGAATGCAAGAGAGTTCTATTGAGAGCTTGGAGAAAATGATATCGTTTCCTAGTAATATCTAAAAGCGATTGCGAGGATTTTATCAGGTTCCAAACTCGAGAAAACATTTGAAACCACGAGGCCTGCAGCCTCGCGGAGGCTATGTCTACACTATACCGGATAGCTCGTGCTCCGACACAAAAACCATATCAGATAGGGCTTCTGTTCACAAAGGCAACTCTGATTTGGGCGCGGTTTTTACAACGGAGCGACGCTTTGCCGCTTCGATCTTGAAAGTGAATCGTCACGTATCGGATAGTTTTTCGTACCACTCTTTGACATCGTGTGAACAGGTTCCGGCCGCAGCGGAAGTAAAAAACTCGGAGGGAAGATTGAATTCCACAATATGGCGGCCTTGCCACTTGTGTTGATTTCTGCTATCTCGAACGCTGTACTCAATTTACAGCTCTGTATGATGAATTTAAGAGGAAATGTGGCCAAAACTCGAACATTTTCAAAATATGGTGGTAATAGCCGAAAAATCGATTCGGCTCATATTCTCAAGTTAGGTAGGCGTTATGGTGAAACAAAGCACGGCATACTTCGTTTCGCTGAATATCGATTTATTTTCGAGAAAATCGATAAAAGATGAATTTCGCCCAAATGCCACTTTTGAAGCTCAAAATTTCAGACAAATCTCGGAGCGTCGCGCCACGCATTCAAAACACTTGGACCAATAAAAACTACCAAATCTTGAAAAAAAAAACATCAATACATAATTTGACAGCAATTTGAGCTATTCTTGATCATTCATTTACACAACGTAATTTAATTTATCCGACCTTCTTCTAAAAAGATTAAAAATAGGTCAAAAAGTAACCTGTTACTTAGTTAAGTGCTAAACAAATTAATTGACTGAAAATCTGGCTTTTGTAAGGCAAAGTGTGGTTCTTTTCGATCTCCAAATGATTTTTTGGGGAAATGATTCAGTGCAATTTACTCAAATTCTAAAGTTGGATAAAATGAGCTGATTTGACGATGCCGTCAGTTATTCGAAAATGTACACATTCACACGCAAATTCGATTGTTTCGCATTTTACATCCAGTCTACAGCTTATTTAAGATAAAATCATCTTACTCTCCATATTGCTGTACCAAAACAGGGGATTGCAGTCCTGAAATTGTTGCATCGCTCCCATAATAGCGATATAACTTGGCAAGGTAGTCAACACATCCTGATAAGGATTGTTTACAAAGCGTATCTCAAGGTTTCTCTCTTTCCATTTCGTTGAAAAGGAGGCTGCAATTACTTCACGTAAGAGATCTTTCTTTAAAAATAAGTTTTTAACTAAATCGCGAACCAAAATGTTGGCGAAATGTTGCCAGTTCAGAAACGTGTTTCTCGAGTGCGCAATAACGCTAATTAATTCAAAATTAGGGTCCACATGCAGAAACTGACAACTCCGCAAAAATACAAGTTTGGACCGTGAAGCACGTGGCTACACGAACTAAGGTCGAGTGTTACGTAAAGGAAACAGGAGCAAACACTTATTTAACTCCGATCCTTATTGAGTTCATATTTTTATTTTGTAAATTATTGTTTAGGTTAATAAAGCTCATTTTAGGACAAAAAGAACGAAAGATAAACCTAGTTCGGTGATTAACACCTCTGCTTGCTACAATACTACTGTATAAGTTCTCAACTTCCAGCACTCTTACTAAATTTTCTTCTGTTTACTGTATGTAATATTCAAAATGAGTTACAGTCAGACCCACCAAATGAAATTCAGAGGGGTGTTTTTATCGTTAATCGCTGAAACCAGACTTGGTGCTTACTTTATGTAAGGAACCGGTTAGAGATGACAATTGCCTCGTGCAGAGGTAAGGATTTTAAATGATTATAGTTTATAAGTATTTTTTAAGAAAAAATTGAAATTAAAATTGAATCGTATTTGTTTCCTCCTCCTTACTACTATAATCCCTATTCATTGTTTCATTAATTACAGAAATTACCTTGAAACTGGCATTTTCGTTTACTAATAAAACGAATTGCAGAGTAAAGATGTGAACTCTGCAACAACATTGCGTGTCGTTCTCCTCATAAGGATATCTGCTGCTCGTTCAAAACTATAGTAAGAGTACAGTGTGACCTCGACAGACGATCCAGAAAACGGGAAATAGTAATTAGACCTCTTCTTGCCTGTTCAAGGCTGATTGAGAGCAATTCCGCTAGTCTCGGTTTTTCCGGGCTAAAAGACGAAGTTGACCTAGCTCTTAGCCGAGCAGCCATATTCTGTCCTCCTGCTGATATACATTCTATTACAATTTATCCCTCGCTAAGAGCAAAACTTGGTGAACGAGAGGCTCTAGTTCGAGGCGCAGAGTTCCTTCTGATATATTAAACCATGCTCAATAATATATCGCCATATGATGCATCGATTGGCTTTGGACTTCTATAAGAAGTAGTCATTCACTTCTTAAATTAACTATCTTGGAAGGAAAGATTAAGGAGAAAGGCACAACATGGGTTTGTTTACTTTTTTTCTGGTTAAATCTAGATGTCGATCTTTTCTCGATGGGCGTGAACGTTCTGGTGTGACCAGACAACAAGCTTATGTTAAATGTTTCATTACGCATCATCCCGCTCTATAATATTTCGCCATATAATGCATTGATGGCTTTGGACCCGACCATATTTCAGGGGGATAGATCACTACTTGGCTACCTTCTTGGGCAAGAACCCTAAAGAACTAACTAATTGAGTTGATTTTTTAAAGCCTCTGTTTCCAAAATGCAAGTATTTGATGTAGGTATACCGAATCGCACCCGAGCCTGCTGTGTCAGCTGCTGCAGTGATTACTCGAAGCGTTTCTTGAATCCTGAGATACGCAGAAATGGTTTCATTTCCAGATGTGAGCTTTTATCGGACCACTGCCGCGAAAAGGTGGTTGTGAAAAATGTGGACGTGCTAACTGGGTCGTAGTCTTACTACCGGCACGTGTAACTTAACAAGGCACATTTGCCTCTGGAGAAAAAGTAGTGTAAATATAAAGCTGTATATCGTTGACTTTTACAAACATGTCAGCGAAAGTTGTGGTTTTCCAGGTTTGACCCTTATGAAACTTCCTTTAAATAAACAAATATTCAAACACTACACTCTTCTTTGTCGCACGTCTGCAATAATGTATGATGGGCTATGCCCTTTGCAGATCTGTCGCTCTTTTTTTGTACTTAAATGAGCTTTATCCCCCGAAGTACCATGAAACATTCAATTATGATACATTAAATTATGATCGGAGCTGGATAATTGTTTGGTCCTTTTTCGTATATGTAACACACGACCTTAGTTCCTGTAGCCACGAGCTTCATAGTCCAGAGTTTTATTTTTGCGTTTTATTTCAGTAGACCTCATTTTGAATTAATTAGCGTGATTCTCTACGTGAGAAACATGTTTCTGAACTAGCAAGATTCCGCTTATATTTGGTATACGGTTCGGTTGTAGACTTATATTTAAACAAAGATCTCTTACGCGAAGTATTTCAACGAAATGGGAATAGAGAAACCCCGAGATACGCTTTGTAAACAATCATTATCAGGATGTGTTGACTATCCTGCCAAGTTTTATTGCTATCGAGGGAGCAAAGCAACAATTTTAGGACTGCAATCCCCTTTTGTGATACAGCAATATGGACGGTAAGATGATATTATGTTAAACAAGCTGTAGATTGGATGTAAAACGCGAAAAAATCGAGTTTTCGTGTGAATTATTAATGAGTTTGAGACGTTTACTTCTTGTCCCTTCAATTCACTTCGAATATTCAGTAAAAAAAAGAACCCATTACTGCATTACAATATCCTCAACTTAAGCTCTTTTTTTTGCGCGAGTTGAGGATTGAGTGCGAAGAGGTAGTACTTTGACTTTTATACCACAAATTTGCAAGAAGGGATAAATTAATGAGTATTGCATTGTACGCATTTCCGATTTATTGCACTGCGTTTGGAGATCAATGCTTTTCTATGGTTTGCTTGATTTTTTTTTTAATAAGCTGAGAATACACTTTTTGAGCAAGGAAACTTATAATGTAAAAACTTATTCAAGAAAACTAGGATGGGTCCACGGGATCCGAAATTCTACTCCAGCAAGTTTTCTTTGATGAATTTCCGTTAAAACCTTTTCTTTGAAAGCGCATATAGCGAGCTAGGAGTCCAAGAGTGCATGTGAACTATCAATCCCCTTCACCTGCCTTTCATTACATTTGCATTGGAAAATTTCAACCTCGTGGCTGCTTTTATTCGGAGATAGCACATCGTTGCTCTGATCTGAGATATTCCCACCAGTAAGATAGTTATTTGACGCGTTCCTTACACAAGTAAGATAGGTTCCTTCCTTACAGCCATCTCAGCAGGATATTGTTACTGAAAATACCTGATGGTAATTTCTTCAACTGATTAATAAATAATTCAATTTTATTTCATTTTTGGGAACGTACGAAATAGCTCTTTGAAAATTTAAAGAACATTTTGGACTTAAAGCCTAAAGTCTAAATTTCACGATCGAATTGCTAACTCTGTGAATATAAGCATTCCTTCCATCACCGGGGACTCTCCTCGCCGCCCTTGAACCCTCTAAGCAGATGAGGGCGGTTCTTTAAAGGGAAAAAGATGTTTCTTCCCCGAACCAAGGGATTGTCTTGGCATATTGCTTTTCCTTCTTTAAGGTTTCAGGTCTGAGAGGCTAATCTCGCCGGTAGTGGTAAATATTAGACGTGCGAATGTTTAGTGCTCAGTGTCTAGAACTCTCCTTGAGTACTGGCTATTCTTATAAGATTCGGCATTTGGATGGCAGACGCTGACATCAGGGAATGCCGATCGTTGTTGTTCGCAGAATCCACGTGGGTGAAGGTTCAATGTTACGCCTTTTGTTTTTTCAGCTCCTCTTTTCAGCTGTTCACCACTGATATGTTGAGGTTCGGGATCAACTTCACCATCGCTGTATACCGTACTCAAGAGTTCAGCAGCCAGGTATCTCGATCATTATGTCTTTGTACGAAAAATCCTTCTCGTTTAAAAATCATGGCGTGGTCTAGCGTAAAAACCCTCCCCACATACACACTTGGGGGGAATATTTTAAAAGCTTTTCAGCATCAAGGAATTCCTGTTTATCTAGGTTGAAGCCCAATTTTCGGGGAGGAAGTACTGTCAGCCACGCTCCTGGCCCATTTTTAGCTTCTAGGTCCAGAGCTCGCATCGTGCAGAATATTGTGACACATCCGGGAACTTTTTAAGTTCATCGGCGGTCAATTTGAACAGCCCTCCGAGCAACGAGTGCGGAACAATAAGGAAAACGGCTATTAGCTACGACAAACTATTTGCCGTATTTTTTGGTCAGAAGTTCTTTTCAGACTAATGACCAACCAAGCACTTTTAAATGCACTCGTGCACGATGCAAAACGTGTCCTTTCATTCACAACACTGACAAAATATCGAGACCCAAACGATCCATTAAGAATACCGATCACTTCACGTGCCCCTCCACCCATGTAATCTATTGCATAACTTGCACTTATTGGAAAAAGATTTACATCGGCGAAACAGACAGAAGACTAGGTGACCGATTCCGAGAACACCTTCGCGACGTGAAGAGCAATGACAAGGACACATCGAAATCAGTCGCTAGACATTTTAACTTACCTAATCATTCTAAGCAACATATGGCAATATGCGGTCTTTCCTTGCACTTAGGTAGTACGGAAAGCCGTGAAACTCTTGAACAAAAGCTCATCTTTCAAACCGGCAGTCTAAATCCCACAGGTATTAACGAACGCTTTTCATTCCACTAATTTATTCGTGTTTCTCTCGTTGCCATGTTCCCACCAATAACGTAGCTCCATTTTCTGCCTTTAAAAACACACACAACCCACAATTCCTCTACTCGTTCCGAGGAAGGGCAAACGCTCGAAATGTCAGCTTTTACAATCGTAACGGTGGCCAATTTATCATTTCAACTTTGTTGATACATTCAAATTATTTCGTTACCCCCACCGACGCAGCCCCACACATTTCCTTTAGAAACTATCAGCTTTTATTTTTGATAATGTTTGTGGCGAGCAAAATTTAATATTTACACAAGAAAGGCATGTAGTGTTCAGCAACAGCGAGGAAACGAATGAAGGTTAGTGGTAGGAGCAGGGGGTCCATAAGTGCATGTGACCTACCTTTCCTCCACCCTGCTTCCAACATTGTACTTGCACGGGAAATAAAATCGTAGTTAATTTTTATTTAGAGCTTAGACATCGCTGCTAATATCTGCTGTTTTTTTTTTACTAGTGTGTGGTGTATTGGTGCGTTCCTTACACAAAAAGACATTCTAGACTTACAGCCCCATCAGCTGGGTATTGTTACTGAAAATGCCTGATGGTAATTTCTTCAACTGGTTATTGTGTAACCACCTACCAAAAGTAATATTACGGGGGAGTGTTAATTACATTATACTTCTCAACATAACGTAGAAACTGTGTTTGCCCGATTATGTCGTATGTAGTATCTCTTATTTTTGGCTTTACATATAGAAACCTAAGATATGATTAGAAACTATAATCTGGGACAAAACGAAATTGTGTAAAGCACTGAAAATAAACAGATTACATTACACATTCCTTTTCTCCCTTCTCCCATTACCCATTGTTGTGAAACATGGCGCCTGACATTACACGCTGTTATTCAGAGTAGTCCTCATTATAAGCCAGACGACATTGATTGCAGGGATGGGGAGGGTAAGATACGAACACACATATGTAGCTTATTCACGTGATTTCAAAACATTTACTTCGAAATGGGTGACTACTAAGTGTTGAAAATTTCAACCTACACAAAATGCAATACAGAGGCACACGCAGGCACAAGAGCACTAAGAAAATTCTCCAAACAAAACTTTTCCTTTATTTTTTCACGTCAGAACAAGAAACGTCCATTCCCTAGAAGAGACGCGAATTTGTTTTTCTCACTGCTGCTTTCTTTTAAGTTTCTCAAACAAAGCGGGATGCAAATCATTCCTCTCGGGCTAAGAGAATCTCAATAAAGAGACACCACTAGCACCAGAAATTGTACCCGAAAGCGTATCTTGTTTCGTATTTTTTTTGTTTTTTTTTTGTTTTTAATTACAAAATTGAAACTTGCAACCCAAATTTAAACTTAATCACATCCTCAGAGCAAAAGGGATAGCAGTTGTGTGAAGAGGACTGTTAGGGAACCTTACTGAGAGAATCCAAAAAAGGATAATTTGTCTGAGATTTAGTGTTGAAGTTCATTCAGGGAAAATAATAACCTTTCATGAGATTTACTATGTATGTTAAGTACTAAAGGAATTTCTAGCATGTACATATGACTTTTGGAGCCTTTAAAACCGGTCTAATGAGATAACATTGTTCCGCAACAGGGTTCAACTCCAATGCTAGAAAAAATAAGTAACTTGCGTACGTTTAATCCGACCTGACTTTGTTTTATTCTATTTAACTAACGAACGCATGCTTTGCTGCAGATTTAAAGTCACGCCCAAAGAAAAGAAATTATCTTCCTTAGGGAGGCATATATAAGCCTCTAGTGGCCGTCGTCCCTCTCACGTCGCCCCCTTTCTTCACCTCGATGCACGAAAAGAAACTATAGGCAACGAAGTGCTTGAATGGATTGATATTTAATTCTTACTAACCGAGCGGGATGTCTGTATGGGAGAATCTTGACCGAGGTCGCCAATACAGACCGAACGCAGTGAGGTCTGTACCAGCGACCGAGGTCAAGATTCTCCCATACAGACCGACCCAGCTCGGTTAATAAGATGTTTATTATATGGCTGTGTCTTATATGCCAATTTTTTTATATTCTTTGTACCTTTTTTTCTAGACCGGTCTAGATGCCGGTCTAAATGGTAAAATCTAGACCGCTTTCAATGTTGATTTCAGCCAATCGATTTCGTGAATTCGGTAGTTTCCAGTCCTCGTGAGACACAGCTAAATAATAAATCTTAATATTGGTCCGATTTCATTAGAGTAGATAATCATCGCGCAATTAAGAACTATATCCCCCTTACATGTAGGATGAATTTAAAGCCTAGGCTTTTTGCATCGGTGGATGCCAGATCTTCTATGACTGATGTATCA